>NC_088686.1:94077500-94377500 GCF_028017835.1 Emys orbicularis | reverse complement strand
ATTACAATTGAGGTGAATAGGTGATAGCTAAGAGGAGATGAAGAGAACAGATAAGAGAGCTTTAGGAATGAGTTTGATATCTAAGCAGGCCCCGTCCTAGAAAATATCTTTTGAACTATTGACCCAGCTATTTAAACTTCATCCAAAAGTCAAACTGACTTAAATACGCAAGCCCAGACATGAGGACTTTTTAAATTCTGGTTTGGTACAAATAAAATAAGCTGCAACATTTAAAATCTCCGCCAGAAGTTTAGAAGTAATAAATTTAGGCCAAAAATTTCAAATCAACATGCCTGAAATTAAGCTCCTAAATTGCTTTTTGAGTATTACAAGAACCAGCCCAATTTTCAAAAAGGCTAGTCAAGCAGAAATTCCACTGGTAACTGAAAGACGTTCAGCACATTAATACATCTTAGGAACCTAACTTTATGAATCCAGGTTTGAGAATTCTGGCCTTAGCTTCAAAACAAGTTTAAAGTATCTATAAAGAGAGAAGATCTGACACACTCAAAAAAATCTAAAGTGACTTCCATGTTTTATACTGGGAGAAAAACATTTTAATTTGTATTTAAAGGAATTCAGATTTCAATTTGCTCCTCTCGTTCCTTATGAGCATTTATTAAGGAACCATAGAAGGTTGTGTTAGAAAAATACAGTCAATGCAGTTCTATCATGCTATTATTGTTAACTAGTCTGCTAAGGTGTTTTGCATTTGCCAATATAAGACAATTATAGCTTCTTCTAAAAGCAAATGTAGAGCTCATTGAAGAGGCCAGGTTAACAGGCATAGAGACTGAAATCCCCTCGCCAGCAAACAGGTAGTCATGTACAACGGTAATTACTTCCTAAGCTCTTGATAAGAGCGTCAACCCTGGCCTACATGGACCACCTGTAGGGATAGGGGTAGCTCAGCCTATATGGCAATTTAGTGCCTGATACAACTCCAGCCGATTTCAGTAGGAATTGGAATCTTTAGCTTTGCAGCTGTGACTATGAACATTAGTACCAATTGCAATGTTGGGAATACATCCAAAAGGAACTGGGACCAAGATCACAAACTTGTTTCATACAGGCCAAATAACCATCAGTGGGCAACTTTCAGTCACTAACTATCTCATCCTTAGTGGTGATGGAGAGGCAAAATGTCCTGCATCTATTATCAATCTACATTAATTCATTTTTAACTCATTGATGTTGCTAGAATTGTTCTCCATAACCTGATAAGAGTCAGCAAATGAACACCAGACCAGGCAACTTCTAAATATCAGAGAAATCAGTTAATTCATTTTCACATTACTATACTTTTTTCATAACTCAAATATTAGCTAGACACAACATGACAATATTTTAGACACCATTGCCTTTGCTGTTGCAAGGCATTGTCAGAAAAATTTAGAATAAAAAAAGTGGTTCTGGATATTTTTGTTTTAAAGAAGTGGTGTGGTTCTTCTTATGTCTATCAGTAACTGTATTAATTCAATATTCTTTCCTTTATGGTCCAATCTATTAGTTATGATTGTGGAATTAATGTTACAACATGAAGTCTGAACAGCAGGATACTTGGTGGATATACACCATGATGAAGGTATGCTAATAAGCAATTGTAAATTAAGAAAATTTTGTATATGTACAAAAAAGTTAGGAACTATAGAACTGAAAAAATATTAAACATGGATCCAATCCTTCCCAAAGTTCAGGAATGTATAGTACAGCATTAGGTTGGGTCCATTTCTAATTTTACTGAAATACACAAATTTAACTAAGTGTGCTAATAGAGCAAATTGAGCTATTAACCCAGGATATCCAACTGCTGCATGCCAGGAAAAGGTCAGAATTGGGATTTTCCAAGTGACAAAAAGCAAAAAAAATAAAGTGATTTTTACAGTGATCAAATATTCTAACAGAAACTTGGGGGGGGGGGGGGGGAGAGAATTGTAAATTGTACTGAAGGTCCTTTTATTCTAATACAACTAATCAGAAGAATTATTTGCATAGTTATATAACAGTAACAACCAACAGAGCAAATCCCATCTAACAGTTTTGCATCTTCTGTAGTTATGGTTAAAACTACTGTACAAGCAAAAATATATGGTGAACTACATCATCATAGAGACTGTTCAGTCAAAATTCACTGTACTTGCATGCAGGGATATTACCATACTATACATTTACCTTTCAACTACACAGAAGTCCCAGGACTTCTGTAGCAGTCACAGAAGTGACATATTTTTCACCTCATTTGCCATCATAATATCCTTCTTCCATATAATTTCTTAATATTAGTTATGGCAAACAACTTTAATCAAATATTTTACACTGTTCACCTACAAACTTCCTAGCTAGTCAGCAACTGTTAGAATTATTCTATCTTTTTAAGTATAAACATTTATTATTCTGAATTCTCAGATTATTATTGCACTTTATTTGCTCAAAAGTAAAAATAACTATAGATGGGGCCTACAAAAAGTATTCCAACAGCTCAATATGCCAGTTTGAATATTAATGTCTTATGTTAACTGTGCTTCTTCTGCCAACAGAACAGTAGGTTGAATGGGAGTTTTTCTTCACAAATCAGAAGAGTGAACAATTTAGTGCAGGGCCAAAGAAAGTCTTTTTTTTAAAATGCAAACATTATAAAGAACATTAATATTATTTGTTTAGCACCAGCAGTGCGCTTAGCTCTATACAATACACAAACAGCTCAAGCCTCGAAGATCTTACGAGACAGCAGTTACACACACAAAATGGGATACAAGCTCAGAAATCCACAGATAATTATCATCATCATCATCATCATCATTAGATTTTAAACTCACTTCTTGTGTTCATGGCAGAAGCAGCACATTTTTAAAACAGTAACTTGTATTGAGAGGGTGCTGGATTGACAAATTGTCAGCAAAATCAGATTTTTTTGTTAATAAGTTATGTCTCAAGGATTTTTTGCATACTACCACTTTTTACATGTCAGATTTACAGTACCTGTATGAGTATTTAGGGCATAAAACGCAACCTTGCTTGGCATTTCCTAGGATCAGAGGCTCATTTTACTGTATCAAATGTAATAAATACTTTAAAATAACTTTATTGTATTATATGGTATATGAAACTAGTACATGGTTACCATGGAATTTTCCCACACACTTCTCTCTCTCGAAGTGGAGAAAGACATGAATTGGTGTAAAATAGATTGGAGAGAAGATGAAAAGCTGACAGAATGAAAAGAAAGAAAAGGAAAGAAAGAAAGGTTATTTTAAAATCCTTCAAAATCCTTTTGAAGGGCCCTATTACTGCTGTGTATTTATAATCTGTTTGTTCCTCAGTTTGGCAACTCAGTCCTTTACATATGGTATTGGTTATCATGGTGCTAGTTGAGAGCAGTTCATTTTCTGCACCACCATACAAAGCATGGAGATTTGAGGCTTGAATAAGAAAGAGAGAATTGTTGGAACTGCATAGAAAAGATTGAAACCATAATATAAATCATGTATCTCTTATAGGATGCATTTGGAAGGAGAAAATACTGGTGATACGATTTTGGAGGACAAGATTTTCCATTGAAGAGTGGACTAGACAGAAGAATTACCATATGCTATATTCCTGTTTAGAGCATATACACCTTTATTATGTATTTAAAAATACTGCCAGAAATGGAAATCTACTAGAAGTATGAATCTGTATGACTTAAAGGGAACAGTAAGTTGATAAAATTAGGAAAAACCATCAGCAAAACGAATACTTAGCATTTATATAACAATTTGCATCTTCAGTGTTTTACAAATACTATCTTGCTTGAACCAATTGAGACAGTAAAGCTTTCAGTATATGACATATACGCTACAAGACAATGACAGTTTATAAAACGTAATAAAATATATTTCTATGGGCCGCAGCTCCCTAACTCAAGCCTGTGCCTAACTCAGGATATGAGTAGTCCCACTGTCTTTAACTGAACTACTTGTGTCCTTAAAGTTAGACACAGGCTTAGTGCTTTGCTGGATCAGAAACTTACTGCATTTAGCTACCCCTCTCTTTTTGGAAAAGAGAACATTAAAGAAAAAGAAAAAAAAGATAGTTTACAACAGTAAATTGCAGTAGTACCAGTTCAACAAGTATACAGAGGGCAATTTAAATTACTATATAGTCCTCTTCAAGTTCTATCTTTGCTTAATGGTTTCTTCTTAACAGTTTATTTTTGCTGCTGTGCTAATGCTGGGATACAGGCTGTAATTGTAATTACAAGTGTATTTTTACCAGCATGATTTCACTAGCTCCTATTTGTGATGTCTGGGGATAATGTTGTGTCTCTGTGTTGGAACTTCCATACTATAAGAATGGAACTGAACATGTTAAAAAGTATAATGAATAACTCTCAGTCTTAGAAACCCAAATGGAAGACTGATATGCAAAGTGAGGGAAAAACAATGTTATGTGAAACACTATGAAATTTCTTCAGCATAAAGACAAAAAACGAACAAATAAAAAGCCACCCCACAAACAACTTCTTGATTCAACATTTCTCACAACAAAGGATAGGATTTGCATGGAACAGATTTGGTTCAAAAATCAAGTTCATGAATGAAGGGCAGGACAGAAGTAGCTGCTTTAAAAATAAAAGATCATTTTTAGTGTAGAAGAAAAAGGACAGAGCTCCCCATTGGCTAAAGCGAAAAGAGTATTGAATAGTTGTTTAAAGTAGTGATATACAACTGTATTGAGTGTACTTTTAACAGGTATGTTGGCAAAGTTTGGGGGACAATGTAGTTAGGCACTGACAAGCCTCACTACAACCCTAACGGCCCCTATTCTATCCTAGATCTGTACCTATTACAAATGCTCTTTTCAACATGGCTCTTGCTTTAACCTTAACACACTTTTGTTCCATGGGGTAGGGAGCTTACAAAACACTTCCTTGAAGCCCAACTGTGAACGAAGGAAGTTTGTGCATGGTGTTATTGTAAATATCTTCTGCAAAATAAAGATGTAGAACATTCTATTATGCAAACCTCCACAAGGAGTTTTAAAAAAACCAAACAAACACACACTATAAGTCCCAGTAACAATGAAATACAATACACTACATTGTCAATTATTTATCTGTGAAATTGTTAGTAGTCAACAGGGAGAAAAAAATCTATACACAGGTCTTCATGCATGCTGTAGTCAATTTAGCAAGTGATCACATATATACAGCTGCAAGCTATATAGAGGAAGCCAGGATAAATAGTTCCTTGAGGCCAGGAGGTTAGTGAAGGTTCAGTGCAAGGAATCTGAATTTTGCAAACCTGCCAGTCACCCATGGTTTGGATTCCTTCAAAAAGGTAGTTGCTACCTTCTGGGGATGAAGGGCTTTCATGTAGTTCACCTAATATTAACATCTCACTAAGTTCTCATTTTCATTTTTTCTAGAAGCTGGGAAGTTACTGAATGCTTAAAGACAGGGAATAGATCGCTTAGATGGGGTACAGAGTATGTAGGAAGAAGTTTCCCCAATTCACCTTTTCAAATACAGCACTAATCATTATGTAAGCAAGAAAATGGTGGCTCAGAAGATTGAGCCCATGGGTAACTGTCCATGTTTGCTGTACCATGCTGGGAATTTCAAACTCCACTTTATAAAATAGAACATGCACAAGAATCAAGATGGTCAGTTTAGTTATCTTACATTTATATTGTACTTTTCTTCTCAAAGTGCTTTACAAACTATACAGTAGTAATGAAATGCAGCTATGTGTCTCCCTTAAGAAGGATGTTTCTCTCTCCCTAAGATGGATCAACATTCCTGATAAGATAGCAGAAGTGTTCTCTCTTCTCTCTCTACATTATGTACAGCATAGGAGAGGGGGAGGATGCAGAAGAGAGATTTAGGACACCAAGGCAGAAGAATCGTTTCCACAGAGCAAATACCATCTTATCATTTATTACCTCACCTGTAGATGCCCAAACATAGTAAATGCTAGCACTACAGATATCTGCCTCCAGGGATGAAAGGGCTGAGTCATGCCTGTGATACCTGAAACTTAAAAACTTGTTTATACTGAGGATCTACCTAAACAGCCATTAGGATAGCTGCACCAGTGCAAGCCCCTAGCCTAGCATAGACAGGCAAAGCCACTATTTTCAATGGTGGAACTTGCCCATTTGAAATCTGTGTACATTGTGCTGATGCAAACCACACAGTATAGCAGTTTAACTAATTTACACAAATAAATACATTATACTTAGTTCTTACCCAGTGCTTTTCTACAATGTTATAGAACTGCAGCTATACCCGTGGCTAGCCATCAATGGCTGAAAATAGAGCAAGTCCCTAATTTAGATAAGATCTGAGCTGAGACCCTAGGCTTCAAACCCACAGTTCAAGTTCATGTCCAAAATGCTTCCAAGGTCTAACACCACAGAAGGCAACTACACTAGGGATGTATTTGGCACTATTTCATAATTTGAGGCTTAGTCCAGTAAGCCACCCCCTTCTCTGACAATCTGAATGAATAAAGATTTGAAATAAATGAAGAGTGAGACAGCAAGTGTCTCACTGGGAAAAACCAGGCACATCAAATCCTTCCATTCCAGGAAAAAAAAAAAGAAGTATAAACGTATACGAAGCCCAAATAGCTCGGTGCAGTCGTCTCACCCCACAAAGCAGGTTGTAAGGACCTTTACGCGCATCTCCCCCATACCCCGCAAAAATAAGGAACCTCGAGGATGAGTGTCAGGTGAGGAGTCTCTCACTCCCCTTCCCCAAGTCAGCGTGGCTTTGGGGATGGTCGGACTGGCAGAAAGAGTCTCCCACAACCACAAATCGGGAGGCGGCACTGAGGTAGCTGCGGGTTTAAGGAAGGGAAGAGGAGCAGACAAGGAATAGGAGGAAGGGGGCAGCCAGCAGAAGGAGGTGGGGGATAGGGGACAGTCAGCCAGCATCCTGCGCTGCGAGGCCGGGTCCCGGCTCTGCACCAACCTAGCACACAATCCAGGGAGGGGAGCCCACTGGAGAGCAGCAGCTGCCCGTGGCGCACCGAGGGCCGGGTGCCCGCGATTGCGGCCAAGCGGCTGCTAGCAGGAACTTTCCGCTGGAAACTGGTAGCCCCGTCACTCGGCGTCGCCCCGCCGGTCGCCAAGGCCGCCATCTTAGCTTCCTCCCGGTTGACAGGAGGAAAGGGACGCCGGGAAAGATGAGCTCCCTTCCCCCTCCGCCTGCTTCGACCTATGGGGAGACGGTTTGGGATCCTCGCCAGCCAATAGCAAGGAGCGTTGTTGGCAGGCGTTGTAGCTCTGGTGTGGGGGAGGGGGAGATCCTGAAGCTGCGAGGCAGGCAGGTAGGTAGGTGAGGGAGGGAGGGATGGCGGGGAAAGGCTGCGTCTTACCCCTTATCCAGCCGCTCCGGAATCGAGGGGGCTCCCCACCCCGGGTGTGAGATCACGGGGGTCTTCCCCTGACACCTCTGGACCAATGTCGCCCCTGACCAGGAGGTTTTAGGGGTGCGTGTCACGGCGCAGTGTCCTGAGCTGGCGGTTCCCCCACGGACCCCGGGCGTCAAGAGGGGCGAAGGAGGAGCTGTTCTCTTATCCCCTGAACGCCGCGCGCTGCTCGCTCAGAGGAAACCCAGGACTCGTGAGACGCGGGGCACCTGTAGCGCGAGGGGAAGGTTGGCTCCAGCCCAGGGCTCTTGGAGATCAGGAGTCTAATCCTGACCGACTGACTGGTGACCTTGACCAAGGCTCGGAGCCAGCCGATCCCTGTGTCTGTGTGGAACCATGTTGACTTTAGAGATGGTCCGTCCATGTGGTGCCAGTGTAGGGTTGCGTCCTAAGACTTCATTATGTGAGGGGCCAACAACGACTTGAAATTGAATGTTAAAATTTTAAGTATTACAGGTGCTCTTAAATTACCTGGCCAATCTCAGTGCTTTCACAGTTACAAACTGTTTTTCTCCTCTCGTTTCTGTATAAAAAAACATAAACCGGAAACTCTACATGACAGGGTAGTAAATGCACAAAACAAAAGCTTGCTTTTAATAATATTAAATGTTACTTCTAACAGCAGGTAAGGAGATTTAATCAGAAGTGTGATGCTTAAGTAGGCAGTCTCCCTTCATTTCTATTAAACACTTTGAGATTCTCTGATGAATGGTGCTATTTAAGATCCCCTCTCTCTTGAAGTGACATCCAGGTTGGGGGACCCCCACATAAAGCTCATGGCAAGATTAGGGCTAACGTGAAAATGTCTTAGTATGAGAAGTGTAGTTCCCATATGTCACTGGTTTTTACTATATTTGAACTAGTCGCTAACAATACAGCATGTTTTTATTTTGCGTCTTTAAGTAGTGTATATGTTGTTTTCTATTTAGCCTGTGACCTGACTCTCAATAATACAAATTCTAGAATGTAGAAAACCCATGAAATACCTGAGTTTAGTATCACCATGTGGCTTCTGATAATCATTTTAATCTCATTTTATATATATATATATATATATATATATATATCTAAATTTTATTGAGTATATTTTAGCTCATGTGCTTTCTGAAAGAAGCCTTGACAGTGAGGTGAATTTTGATTTAAAGACTGGCCCAAAGGAGAGCTGGGGCTCGTATTTGTGTGTCCACATTTTTCTCATGTGTAATTGTCACATGCACATTTAATCACCAAGATTTTATAAACTAGAAAAAAATCAAACATGATTTATTGTTTAAAAAAGCCCTCATGATGTTTAAGCCAATTTGGGGCAGGTTCTCACTCTTGATTTTTGCACGTTTGGGGTTGGAAATACTGGTGTTTTTTTTTTTTGCTTATGAATTTCTCTTAAAACAATATTTGCATTAAAGATAAATTACAAAGTTTTGATACTCCAGAATTTTAAAAGGAACAAATGTTGTCCCTCTTGTCAAGTCTAAACACATAAAGCTTGGCTTCTAGCATCCTAAAATCCCACTCAGCAAAATCACACTGGTTCTGCTGCAGTCGGAGCCATCTGCATCTAAGGCCTCCTCCTTCTGCACCTGTTGGGAAGAAGGGGCAATGCCAGGATTTGCACTAAGCCAGCATTGCCAAATCACTTGGTTTTATAATGATCCTCAATATTTGTTTGATGGTTGGGGCAGGGCTCACTCACCCTCAGAACACCCACCCCCAACCCCTGGCATCAGTTGGGATGTTACCACTATCTTTATCCCCAGCTCTTCTGTTGCTCAGCCCTCCGGCCAAGTCACTTAAGTTCAGATCTTTTCCAAGGTATCAAACAAATCCAGACAAAAGTTCAAATGGAACTCTGCTTCTGCTGCTGCCACCTCTATTGTCTCTGTGTAACCTAACCCTCAGCCAGAGAGCCCTGGCTCCTTCAGTCTACTTATTATGGCTTAGCTCCACCCCCTCTGGCTAAGAGTCAATTAGCTACTCACCTCACCAGGTGCAAAGTATGACTAATTAGGTGCATTCACTAGCCCAGCAGGTGATGGGGATTAAGCCCCTTCAATGACATTTTTTTAATTTCTGATTTCTGCCTTCAATCTTGTGAAATTTAGCCTTCATCCAAAATAGTCACCATGTTGCTTTAACTTTTGTAAATGAAAAGCGTGACTGCCCCCAGCAAAAACGGATGTTATCTCTCATTGGGTATGTCTACACTCAGAACCGGCACTAGGCATAAGCAGACTAAGCAGTTTCTTAAGGCCCCAAGCAGCTTAAGGGGGCCCCCTATTCGCTTTTGTTATGTGTTGTGTGTGTGGCGGGCTGCCAAAATATTCCTGCTTAGGGCCCCGCAGTGGGCTAGCACCGCCTCCGTCTGCACTGGAGCTGTAAGGTGTAATTTCCAGCTTGAGTAGACATACCTGTGCTAGCTCTGATGAAGCTAATATGCTAAAAATAGCAGTGTAGCCACAGCACCACAAGTCACGGGATAGGCTAGCTGCCCCCATTGTGATCCCATCTGACACATAAGATATGTTCTTAGGGAGCTAGCCCCTCCTGCTACTCACACCGCTGCAACTACACTTCTGTTTTTAGCATGATGCCTTGCTTAAAATTAGTGCATGATGTGTACTCAAGCTAGAAATTATACCACTAGCTCCAGCATAAATTTGCACATTGTTTTAATGGGGCTTAAGCTAGACTACCCTGAGGGAAGTCAGTTCCCCCTTGGTCACCATGGGATGGGAAAATGTGCAGGTGATAGAAGTTGGACTTTGGACAGCAGGAGGGAGAGGGCATGTTTTAGGGAACTGGGTAGGGGTCAGAGAAACGTTGGAGAAGCAGAAGGCAGATTGAGAGGTGATTCAGGGGAATCTGGCCTGGCAGAAAAAAATGGAATGCATAGGAGACTGTCAGGAAAAAGGGAAGGAAATATGGCGGTCAAGTGACTGTAGACTAGGATAAGTGACTGGGAGAGCATGCAAAGAGAGGGAATGCAGCAGCTCTGTCTTCTGTATAGCTGGGGAGGGTGAGAGAGAAGGAAAGGAGGGCTGCTAATATCCCGGGGACAGGAGAGGATGAGTTCCCTGTGATCAGTGAACAAGGAGGCTGCACTTTTGTGTGTGTATTTAAGTCTGAATGTTGACTCTGAGATAATTACATACAAGTTGGGATTTGGTGGCTTTCCCCTAAAGGCGGCTTAAACAAAAAATCAAAAGGCAGGCAATAAACAATGCGACTTTTATTTAAAACATGTTTACTTAGCCAGTCTCGTGAGTTTTTTTGCGGAGGTGGAGGAGTCTTGTAATTTGTGAATGTCTGGGATTGGCAAACCTGCCGAACAGAATAAATGCAGAGATTGATTCATACCCTGTTCTCAGTTTTACAATTCCATTAATTTCAGTGGAGTTGCTGATGTAAAACTGATGTAAAAGAGTGGTGAATGAGGCTCAGTCTAAAAATTTCAAATATGCTTAGATTTTTAAAACATAATATTTGAAATCAGTGCCTCCTTCACTTTCCTTCCAAATTATATTCCACATATTTAAATATTTGAAATAGCGTGTTCGCACTTGCAGCAGTATTCGGAGCGGTGGACTCTGGGCAGTTATCCCACAGAGCATCTCTTCCTCTTCTGCCACTAAGAGTTGTGGGAAGGCGGAGGGGGTCGCGGGGCATCCTGGGTCCTGTCCCAATGCCCCGTGATGCATTGCTTCGCATCCCAGCAACCTCTGTGCTTCTGTCTGCATTTGGCGCCATCTTTCAACGGTTTGTGTACTGCACGCTGTGCCTCTTCGGTCTGCAGGACTGGATCCCGCACTGTTGACCAATATGCTGTTCGCTCTCACTAACGCTTCATGAGTGGCGGTGGAGTTATTCCTTAAACTACAAAGGCAAGAGGAGTTTGATGTTGATCTCGCCACGCGTAGTAGCTACAACACGAGATTGCTTGTGGCATTCACGGGGGTGCTGACCACAGTGGAACACCGCTTTTGGGCTCGGGAAACAAGCACTGAGTGGTGGGATCACATTGTCAATCACGTCTGGAATGATGAGCAGTTGCTGCAGACCTTTCGGATGAGGAAAGCCACATTCATGGGACTGTGTGATGAGCTCGCCCCAGCCGTGCGGTGCAAGGACACGAGAATGAGAGCTGCCCCGTTGTTGGAGAAGCGCGTGGCGATTGCACTGTGGAAGCTGGCTACTCCAGACTGCTACCGATCGGTCGCTAATCAGTTCAGAGTGGGGAAAGTCGACCATTGACTCGTGTTGACGGAAGTGTGCAGGGCCATTTATCGCATCCTGTTCTGAAAGACCACGACTCTGGTCAACGTGCGTGACACTGTGGATGGCTTTGCACAAATGGGCTTCCCTATCTGCGGAGAGGCGATAGATGGCACGCTTATTCCAATTCTGGCACCAGACCTCCTAGCCACTGAGTACGTTAATCGGAAGGGGTATTTCTCTGTGGTTCTTCAGGTGCTTGTGGATCACCGTGGGCATTTCACGCACATTAATGCAGGCTGCTCCGAAAAGGTGCATGACGCACACATCTTTCAGAACACTGGTCTGTTCAGGAAGTGCGAGCAGGGACTTTCTTCTTGGACCAGAAGATCATCGTAGGGGAAGTCGAAATGCCCATTGTGATCCTGGGAGACTCTGTCTATCCCTTAATGCAGTGGCTTAGGAAGCCATACACGGGGCACCTTTACAGCAGCAAGGAGTGGTTCAACAACAGGCTGAATAAGCGCAGAATGACTGTTGAGTGTGCTTTTGGCCATTTAAAGGCCCACTGGCTCTGCCTATATGGGAGGCTGGATCTGGCTGATGACAATATTCCTATGCTTATAGCCGCGTGCTGTACGCTTCATAATATTTGTGAAGGGAAGGGTGAAAGTTTCACTCAGGCCTGGACTGCTGCAGCTCGGTGCCTGGAGGCTGAATTTGAGGAGACAGAGACCAAGGCTATTAGAGGGGTGCAGCGCAGGGCCATAAAGATCAGGGATACCTTGAGGCAGCAATTTGAAGCTGAAAGCCACTAATATTTGTTGCTATGCTTGGGACTGCAGTGCTTATAATGCTAGGAGGTGGTCGTGATTGGTGCAGACGATGCACTGCGAAGGTTTAAGAAAATTGCCTGTTGCTTTGTAGGACTCTGTTTGCTTTCAATTAATGTAATAAAGATTGCTTTCAAAACAAAACAATTATTTTATTAAAAAACAACCGGAGGAGAGAGTCAAACAAAAAAACACATCAGCACTGTGGGAGATTGGGGGAAGGGAGGGTTCCAAGAGGAGGTGGGGTCCCGGGACAGTTAAAGATTTGTGTATGTCCATGTATCATATGCAACCTTGTCCTTTGGAGTACAATGTAGCAGGTACTGTACTTCAGCCGGTGTAAACTGCAGAGGGACGGGTGTTGAATGCAGTGGGTACTAGGAGTCCGCAGGGCTGGACTGTGATGGTGGAGGAGTGGAATGCCATGGGTACAGACTGGAGCCAGGAGGTTGATAAGAGTGTGTTGGCGGTGTCTGGGGGGCGCATGGGAAAGAGTTTCGTGACAGCGGCTGCAGGGGAGAGCAGGCACAGAGCGGCTCAGTTTGTAGTGCTAGTAGCACCTGGTGCATGTCTGATTGGCACTCCATAACTTTTAAGAGCTGCTCCGTGGCTTCGTTCTGATGTGCTGCGTTCTCCTTTTGGTCCCTCTCCTGGCTGTCCTGCCACTCCTTCAATTCTTGTTTTTCGGCCACGGAGTGCATCATGACATCACGCAGAAAGTCCTCTTTAGTTCTTCGCGGCCGCTTTCTAATTCTGCACAGCTGTTTAGCCGGCGATAACAAAGAGGGAGGCTGGGCTCCCAAGGTCATCTCTGTGAAGCCAAAATGCAGCATTTTACAGAAGCAGTATTGTTTGCAACACACAGACCACTGATTCAATGATTTAAAACACAGCCACTATTCATGTACCTGTCACTAACTGGCTGACCCCAGGCAAGCACACATGAGCCACAAGACCCCCAAAATGGTGAGTAACCGCAGGGGCAGGGGAAATCAGTGTTCCAGGACCATACTGTACAATGGGCACCTGACTCCTGGGGAGAGCCAGCACTGTAGGGGGGGGCCTTATAATCATTACTGTCCCACATTTTCCACAGGCTGTGTTAATTATGGAAGATATCTCGCTACTGAGGGTGAGCAGGGAATCAAGGGAGGGTCTTCTCCAAGACTGCGGCTTCCGCCCTGGCCCTTATGTGGCTCACTTGTGTGCAGCAATGGTCTCTTCCCCCCATGACAGCAGAGTGGCACAGGAAAGTTACCCTTAATGGGCCAAGAAACAAAGCAGCTCTGACAAAGAACCTGCGGCAGCAGATTGCCCAGTAACTCCATGAGAGTTTCATGGAGATCTCTGAGGCAGATTCCTGTGAAGTGAGGGAGTCGATCAACACCCTTTCCCACCACTCAGACTAGGCATGTGGTGGTACATGCATCATACAGACGCAAGCCTGCTTTCTGCAACTCTCCTGCCCCCAACAACTCGCTTCGGTGATTCTCAAAATCAAAGCCACTTACAGGGGCCTCTTCTCCTGTTCGCGCTTTGCCAAGCTCCGACAGGTGTGACTGGCTAGCCTCCTCCAGGGTAGAGAAGAGCTCCTGGCTGCATGCATCTCTGACCTCCAAGTCATCCTCTGCCTGTGGGTCCACCTTCCCCCCTCCACATCCTCATCCAAGATTTCCTCCTCCTGGCTCGGTTCACTCTCGACTCGCATGCAAGCCACCGAAGTATCCACAGGGGCCTTCGCAGTGGAGGTGGGGTCGCCTCCGAGTATTGCATCCAGCTCTTTGCAGAACCGGCCGCTCGTGGGCGCAGCACCGGAGCGGCGGTTTGCCTCCCGCACCTTGTGGTAGGCGTTCCGCAGCTCCTTCACTTTGACCCTGCACTGCAGTGTGTCCCAGTCATGGCCCCTTTTCGTCATGCATCTTGAAATCTGTCTGTAGGCATCATAACTGGGGGGAGGGATAGCTCACTGGTTTGAGCATTGGCCTGCTATACCCAGGGTTGTGAGTTCAATCCTTGAGGGGGCCACATAGGGATCTGGGGAAAAATCAGTACTTGGTCCTGCTAGTGAAGGCAGGGGGCTGGACTCGATGACCTTTCGGGGTCCCTTCCAGTTCTAGGAGATAGGATATCTCTATTTATTTATTATAATTCCTACGGCTGAAGCGCAGCTGGGATTGGACAGCCTCCTCTCCTCAAATGCTGATGAGGACCAGCAGCTTAGCATTGCTCCAAGCGGGGGATCGCTTGGTTCGTGGAGCAGGCACACTCACCTGGAAAGATGCGCTGAGACCACTGCACGCGTCACCGAGCAAACAGGAAGGGGACTTTAAGGGGTGGGGTTCACGGTTGCTCACCTGAGGGCAGGGCCATAGAGTTCAAACCTATGACCAGAGAGGCGAGAACAGGCATTGTGGAACACCTCCCGGAGGCCAATCACAGCGCTGTAATCGACCAGGGTGTCTACACTGGCACCGCGGCACTGTAGCCCCAGCGCAGAAAGCTGTATGCCTCTCATTGGGGTAGTTTTTTTTACAGAGCTGCAACTGCGCAGTTTCTGCGCACTAAGTGCCTTGGCACTGTGTACACCTCAGGAGTTACACCGCCAAAAGCTACTTTACCAGATTGCCAGTGTAGACAAGGCCTTTGTTTGGAACAGATTCATCTGAAGGTGAATGAGCAAATGTTTTTGAGTAGACACATTCAAGTTGTTTTGGTTCTAGACACATTCAAGTATCCCACTATATTTGTTAAAAAGATGACTTAAAAGAAAAAGATGAGGAGGAAATGAGTAATAAATAGAGAATGGTAGTTAGTCGTACTCATCAGAAGTCCAAGTGCAGGTCTTTGGCATAAATAACCACACATTTACAATCCTTGTGCTGTCATTTGAAATTAGGAATAAACATAATTTTGCTTGATATAGCACTTTTAAATCAATTTATGTTCTGTACTGATTTGTAAACCCTTGCTTGGAATGAATAATGTATTATGTTTTATGTTATAATTGAGGGCAAGAAAATTGTGAGTAGTGGACTATCCCCTTCCTCTTCCTAGGCATGCTATGGAGTGGACAGATACAGAGCACGATAAAGGGGTAGTTGCCTGAGAATCCAGCAGGTATTTCACAGTGCTTCATTTTACTTAAAGTAAATGTTGTGGTTTAGTTTGAGTTGTTGTCCATTGAAGAGAAAGGGCAATAATTCATATTGTAAATCTCAACAAGAGATTTACTCTAGTTAGCAGAATTATAAACAGCATAAACTACTTCTTCAGCGTAAGAACTGGACTTTTAACGTTAATACGATATTCCAACATGTTCTTAACATGTTACATTTTCAAGAACTATTCTTAAGGCAATAGAGGTAGCTAAAATTTGAAAAACATACCCAATACCTCCATTTGAAATTTTGTAGGGGGCCGCAAATAAAAAATGGTTGAAAACCACTGATCTAGACATGAGGTCAACACCAAAGACCCTTCTGTAGTGGTCATGGAAACCATGTTGCTCTGTCTAACAAGAGCCATATTTAAACATGGTTCATGAGAAAGGTGCTAACATGTTTTTCTTGGCCAGTGTAGATAGGACCTATGTAAGAAAAATATTGTTTATAAAGACATGACTGTCTTCTGAACTATTGTAGAAGGAGCTTGTGTGCACTCATGAGTCTCCTATTCATTTTCAATGTAGACTGATAAGACCAACTAAATCAAGGCAGATTTTTCTAAGAGCTTTGACTTCAATGGGACTATTTACATGCTTAAAGTGAAGCATGTCCCTAAGTGTATTGTTCCTAATTGGGGGCCTCAGTGCCTTTGTGAGGAGGCTTTTGGGCCATGTTGTTCTGACAAAGTTTTCTGTGGGGTGATTTTGCTTTTATTGTATCTCATGGAGTGTCTCCTAATTCTGATGTGTCTGTGCTTGTGAAGGCTTTTAATGTTGCCTATATCACTGATTACTAAGCCTATGATCCCATTAACACTTTCATACAGGCTTAACTTTATGCATGTGAGTGGACCCATTGACTTTATTAAAGTCAGTGAGATCACTCATTTGCTTAAAATTAGGCAGATGCTTAAGTGCTTTGCTGGATCAAGGTTGGAGTGCTAAGCACTTTGCAAGATTAAATTGGTATAGCAAAGTATATGGAAAGGAGCAAAAATCGTATTTATGTTTTACAAGTCCATTTATAGTGTGCTTGTCATCACAGAGCACTGTAACAAGTGAGTGATTATAAAATTCTGTTTACAACATCTACTATAACTTCCTGTTTTGTATGGGAAGATCCATCTCAAATTATAAAAGGAATAAGTGGCTAAACATTCATGGATTATAGTCGTTATTTTTCCTGATTTTTCAGAATTGATATTTAGGCCAGTGATGGTTTATTTTTCAAGAGTAATAATCCATTTTTCAGTCTTCATTAATTATACCAAAAAATGTGTGCATCTTCAAAGCTCGACATTCTAAAAGATAAATTCCCAGCAAGTGTGAGAGGTCATTAAGGCTTGTTAAACCTATCTTCAAACAAGACTTACCAAAATCGTAATTTTAGCTATTTTTGGCCCATATATCCCAAATATTTCTCTGGCCCTCGTTACGGTAGTATCTGAGAACTTTTAACATCTTTATCCTCACAACATTTTTGTGAGGTAGGGAAGTACTATTATCCCTATTTACAGAAGGGGAACTGAGGCACAGAGAGACTAAATGAGAGCCTAAGATCACACAGGACATCTCTGGCACAGTAGGGAACTCATCCTGGGTTTCCCAGGTTGTAGGCTAACACCCTAATCACTGCAATATCCTTCCTTATATATATTATAAACACTTTGCTTTATTGGGATTATATCAATTTTAACTAAAAACCATATATATAAAATGTATTGTATTGTAATTTTATAGAAGTAACAGAACAGTTTCCATTGTCTCCAGAGTACTCTAGACTGACCAGATTAATAGCATGGGACATGTATTAAAAACTAAATGTATTTTGCCACTGACTTCTTCTGAGGGAACTCCTCTGAGAGGCCTTAGCTAAGAAGCTCTCCCTATACAGATTTTAAAATAAATGTTCTAGGTAAACATCAAGAGGTAAAGTTTAGTCACTGGCAAAGTCTGATTATTCTTAGTGTTTACATTTTGCTGTTTTGTTTCATACTGTGTATTTAAGGTCAAGACCAACATGAAAAATAGTTTATAATTTACCAATTCAGATCTTTAATTATATACGGATTGATCCTGAAGTCCTTACCCAGAAGCCGGTTGGAAATGAGTCTGAATAAGGACTGCAGGGATGGTCCTATCCTCAGGAGTATGCTGCTAAAATTAAAATGTAGCCAGGCATTTATTTTATTTTAAGAAATTGCATTTAAAAGATGGAAGAGTTTCTATTAAAGGCTTTGTGTGCAAGTTATACTTATAACATTTTGAAAGTATTTTTTTAAATAACAAGACATATAACTGATGCGGTACTAAGGAACCTGTGGCGTAACAATTATAAAACCTATGGTATTTCTCCGTAATTGGAAGAACATTTGTGGTTTATAGTACAAAAATAATGTCTCCCTTGTTGAAAAAGGGTCTGTGCATTTGGGCCCTATATTCTCCTACCCAAGGATTAGTAGATTTCTTTTTGCACTTAAACTACATTCTATCTATGCTTGCTCTTTTTGTATTAAAGTTTCATCCACATTACAAGTTTAATCATGTGTTAGCACATTGTTTGCCATGGTTACATGCATATGTATTCTGACACTGATTTTTGAGAACGTAGCAATTGCCATATTGGATCAGATCAGTCGTCCATCAAATCTAATATCCTGTCTTTGACAATTTCTAGCACTAGATATTTCAGAACAAGAGCAAGAAGTCCACAGCAGGGAGTTATGGGGTAAAATACCTCCTAAAAGTTTCCTTCTACTCCCCAATAGTTAGAGGTTGGTTTAAGCTCTGCTATGTGAGGCTTTATATCCCTTCTGAAAATAATGATTATTTTTTTAATATTTACTCTGGAGGTTCTTGTTAGTCATATATATGTCTAAACCCTTTTGAATCCTAAGATCTTGAACCCAAAGATACATTGTGACAATATGTTCCACAGGCTAATTGTGCATTGTGTGAAAAAGTGTTTCCTTTTATTAGTTTTGAATTTGCAACTTTTCATTGAATTTGCCTTTGTTCTTGTATTATTAATAGATTCCAGCCCAGAAGGAACTATTGTGATCATCTAATCTGACTTCCTGTATAAAACATGCCATAGAACTTCCTTGAAAAAATTCCTAGAGTGTATCTTTTAGGAAAAATCAAGTCTTGATTTAAAAACTGTACATGATGGAGAATCCACCTCGACCTTTGGTAAATTGTTCCAATGGCTAATAACCCTCACTGCTAAAAATTTACGCCTTATTTCTGGTCTCAATTTGTCTAACTTCAACTTCCAACCATTGGACTGTGTTACACCTTTCTCTGCTAGATTGAAGAGCTCATTATTAAATATTTGTGCCCCATGAAGGTACTCATAGACTGTAATAAAATCACTCCTTAACCTTCTCTTTGTGAAGCATGTTTTCTAATCCTTTAATCATTCTTATAGCTCTTCTTTGAACTGCTGCAGTTTGTCAACAACGCCTTGACTTGTGGATGACAGAACTGGACACAGTATTCCAGCAGCACTCACACCAGTGCCAACTACAGAGGTAAAATAACCTCTCTACTCCTCAAGATTCCCTTGCTTATGCATGCAAGGACTGCATTAGCCATTTTGGCCACAGCATTGCCATAGGAGCTCATGTTCACCTGATTATTGACCACGACCCCCAAATCTTTTTCCAGAGTCACTGCTTCCCAGGATAGAGTCCCCCGCTGTAGAGGCCTGCATTCTTTGTTCCTAGATGTTTACATTTACATTTAGGCATATTAATATGCATATTGTTTTCTTGTGCTCAGTTTATTAAGAGATCCAGGTCATTCTGAATCAATGACTAGTCCTCTTCCTTATTTACTACTCCCCCAATTTTTTTGTCATCTGCAAACTTTGTCAGTTATGATTTTATGTTTTCTTCCAGGTTCTTGATAAAAATGTTAAATAGTGTGGGGCGAAGAATCAATCCCTGTGGGACCCCATTAGAAAAATATATATCTGATGATGATTCCTCATTTAGAATTACGTTTTGAGACCTATCAGTTAGCCAGCTTTTAATCCATTTAATGTGTGCCATATTAATTATATATTCTAGTTTTTTTAATCAAAATGTCGTGTGGTGCCAACCCAAATGCCTTACCAAAGTCAAAGTATATTACAGCAACACTATTACCTTTATCAACCAAATATGTAATCTCATTAAAAAAAGATATCAAGTTAGTTTGACAGGATCTATTTTCCATAAATCCATATATATTATATTACTCTCCTTTAATTCTTTATTAATTGAGTTCTATATCCGTTGCTACATTATCTTACCCAGAATCGATGTCAGACTGACAGGCCTATAATTCCCCAGGTCATCCTGTTTTCTCTCTTTAAATATTGGCCCAACATTAGCTTTCTTACAGTCTTCTGGAACTTCCCCAGTGTTCCAAGACTTAATTAAAACCTACATTAATGGTCCAGCAAGCTTCTCAGCGGGCTCTTTTAAAACTCTTGGATACAAGGTATCCGGACTTGCTGATTTTAAAATGTCTAACTTTACTAGCTGCTGTTTAATATCCTCCCGAGATGCTAATAGAAAGGAAAGAGTGTTATCATACGATATGAGTACATCATCTGTTTTTTCCCAAATACAGAACAGAAATACTTATTGAACCCTCTGACTCTTCTGCATTATTACTGATAATTTTACCATCTCCATCTACTAATGGACCAATACTATTGTCAGGATTCTTTTTGTTCCTGATATTCTTTTAAAAACTGCTTATTGTTCTTAACTGTGTTGTTCGTAGATTTCTCTTTGTATCCCTTAGCTTCCCTTACCAATTTTCTATATTTCCTAACTTCTGATTTATGTTCATTACTATCAGCTTCCCTTTTCTTTTATTTGTTATAGATTTTATAGCTCCCTTCACTTCCCCTCTAAACCAGGTTGGTTTTTTAACCAACGTGGCCTTCTTCCTCGATTTTGTGATTGTGGCTTTTGGGGCTTCTAATAAAGTGTTCTTAAACAATTCACAATTATCATTCACATTTTTCTGATTAAATTCTTCCTTTCAGCTGATTTGGCTCATAATTGTTTTCAGCTTTGTGAAATTGGCCCTTTTAAAGTACCAAGTATATGTATTACTGGTCTGGACTTTATTCTGTTGGCACATTATAAATGTGATTAAGTCATGATCACTTGTACCTAAACAAACATTAATTTTGAGTTCTGTGATCAGTTCCTCTTTATCTGTCAAGACAAGGTCTAATATTGAATTCTCCCATGTCGGATGCAACATTTTTTCATTTAGGCATCTATTATCTGTAATATTTAGAGATTCCAAGAATGTTTTATTACTGGCGCCATGAGGCCTTATGCCACTCAAATAAAAGTCCCACATACTCACACAGATTTTTTTCTGCTTCACATTAGAGATAAATGCATAAGGAACTAGGCATTCTGTTCCCAAATATGATTTGGTGGTTTGTAGCAGACATAAACTAATATGCCATTTTGTGCTTTCTTTGTTAGGACATTGATCCACAGGCATTCAGATCATTTCCTTCTATGTTACCAGTAACTTGGAAACATGCAATGCCATTTTTAACATAAACCACTCCTCCTCCCCTTTTGCCTATTCAATCCTTCCTATATAGGATGTAACCATTGATTTTTAACATTCCAGTCATGCAGATCATCCCACCGGATTTCAGTTATAGATCTAATTTATGCTAATAAATGAGCAGAACCCATTCCTCTTGTTTGTTATCCAGGCTCTAGCATTGGTGTATAGCCAATTAAAGAATTTCTTCTCTTCATGTCTTTTTCTTCCTTGATTCATTTTGTTCTCAACATCTTGATTTTGTGCTACATGAGTTTTCAGTCTTCCCTCTTTTTACCCTCCCCTTTTATTATGAGATCGAGTGAACAGAAGCTCCTAATCTACCTTTTCAATGCCGTTAATATTTTGTATACATATAGGGTGGATTGATTTAAATTGCCTTAATTTAAATCACTAATAATCATCATGATTTAAATTGGCAAGCAGGAAACCTTGATTTAAATAATCAATTTTAATTTTGTTTTGCATTTGTAATATTTTAGTTGTTTTCCTAAAGAAAGATTGGTTCTTGTTTGTTGTTAACTATTAACATATTGATTTGCAACTAAATATAGACTTCATATTAAATTTGGTGGTGGCATTTTTTTTTGTTTTTGTTTTTTGCTAAACAGGAAAATACACTAATGTACATGCATTTATATAGTCAATTATATAGCTTAACTCACATTCAGAGTCTTAATTTTTACATTTTTTACCACGTTAGAAAATGGTGAATGGATGTAATTTTTATTTACTAGATGATTAATTTTTTACTTGTGATTTGTGACAAGCTGTATTTGGATGGAAAACCAGCATTTTAATTGTTTAATTTAAATGTTATGGATACACACCAAAAAAGTTTTTCAAAACATGAAGTGATTGTCTCTGGGTCACTATGTCCTTCAGGATTTTAGAACTAGTAGATCTCATCCACTCTCACCTATTTTTTTTCATAGATTGGAAGAAGAAATCAAGCTTTCTTGCTTTTTCAACTCCCAATTGGTTTCTTAGCGTTGAATAAACTAAAATGAAAAAAAATATTCTCTAACTGGAGAAGAGGCTACTTCTGTCAAAAGATGGTCTCGTACTTCAACAGACTCTGGTTTCAGGTGCTTAGCCAGTGACTACCATCAGTTCAGTAGTCTGAATATTTTTAAAATTTGTCAGCAAACATGTACTATTTAATGTTTTGTTTTAATTTCTATTATTTTAATAGATTATAAGAAGTTAAGGCCTTATCCTAGGTTATCATAATTTCAAATTGAATTTTAAATAGGCATTTAAAAAAAACCCCTGTATTTACATTTAAAAAAAAAAATTCAATTGTTATTTATCTACCCTATATACTTGTATCATCATTATTCAACTCCTCCTTAAGGTAAATAATACCAGTCATTTCAATCCCGCCATATGACAGTTATTCTATGCCCGTAATAGTTTACTGAACCCCGTCTATTTCTGCTATATACTTTTTGTGATGAGATGAGCAGAACTGAACACAGAATTCCAAGTGAGGATGTGCCAATGATTTATATAATTTCATTATATTTTCTGTATTACTTTCCATCGCACTTTATATATCCTAAGCCTGGTCTACACTAGGAGGTTATGTCGAATTTAGCAGCGTTAAATCGAATTAACCCTGCACCCGTCCACACAACGAAGCTATTTAGTTCGACATAGAGGTCTCTTTAAATCGATTTCTGTACTCCACCCCGACGAGGGGAGTAGCGCTAAATTCGACATGGCCATGTCCAATTAGGGTAGGTGTGGATGGAATTCGACGCTAATTGCTCCGGGAGCTATCCCACAGTGCACCACTCTGTTGACGCTCTGGACAGCAGTCCGAGCTCAGATGCTCTGACCAGCCACACAGGAAAAGCCCTGGGAAAATTTGAATTCCTTTTCCTGTCTGGCCAGTTTGAATCTCATTTCCTGTTTGGACATCGTGGCGAGCTCAGCAGCACTGGCAACGATGCAGAGCTCTCCAGCAGAGGTGACCATGCAATCACAGAATAGAAAGAGGGCCCCAGCATGGACTGATCAGGAAGTCTTGGATCTGATCGCTGTGTGGGGCGATGAGTCCGTGCTTTCAGAGCTGCGATCGAAAAAACGGAATGCAAAGAGCTACGAGAAGATCTCCAAAGCCATGACGGAGAGAGGATACAGCCGGGATGCAACGCAGTGCCGCGTGCAAATCAAGGACCTGAGACAAGGCTACCAGAAGACCAAAGCGGCAAACGGACGCTCCGGATCCCAGCCCCAGACATGCCATTTCTACGAGGCACTGCATTCCATTCTAGGTGCGGCCGCCACCACTACCCCGCCACTGACCGTGGACTCTGACTATGGGGTATTGTCGACGGCCGCTTCCTCTGAGATGTTCGCGGACGGGGAGGATGAGGAAGGAGATGAGGAGGACGTGAAAACAGTCACTCCACCCCTGCAGACTGCTCAAGTACCAGACGGCTCTCATTCCGAAAGTTTTGATAAGTCCTTTCCTTCACTCCAAAAGCACCTCACCCAAGCCCCCGTCCCAGTGTCATCCCCTACCTGTGTAGTTGTTAATAAAAAATACATTTATTTTAATTACTGTTTCCGTCAGGTTCTTTTAGAGGAGAGTGTGTTTGAAGGGGGGAAAGGGGGTTGGTAATTGGAGAGAACAGTCACCTTTACCAGGGTACAGACACGGGGGCAGGTTCAGCAGCATGTCACACACACATTGCAGTCACTAGGCACCCTGGTCAGTCTGGGAGGTGGTTTTCATGTTCTGTGGGGGGGCTATGTGAGTTTGTGGCGGGGGAGGGCGGTTACAGATCTTATGCAGCGGTCCTTAGCCTGGATGACAGAGCCACGCAGCAGGGGATCTGTAACCGTCCTCCCCCGCCACAAAGTCACATAGCCCCCACACACAGAGTCCCGAAAAGGGGGGGTGGCAGGCTCCGTTGAAACAACCAGTCCACCACTGCGGACCGCACTAGGAGCAGGAGCCTGTCATTCCTCGAGTTTAGAAGCGTCCTTTCCATCACTACACCCGCTCCCCACCACAGTCTGCGTCCCAGTTTCAACCCTTTACCACGAAACCCTTAATAAAGAAAACGGTGTTAATGAACAAAGTTCCATTTATTTTATTTTTAAAGGTGTGTTGGAAGGGGGGCAACAGGGTGAAGGGGGTATGTAACTGGAGAGGATAGTCAACATTAACTGGGTAAAGAAACGTGGGCAGGTTCAGCTTCTCTTTAAACAAACTTAATAGTCACAGGTTACCCTGCTCACTGTGGAACCTAGCTTTCAAAGCCCCCCGGATGCACAGCGCGTCCCGCTGGGCTCTTCTAATCGCCCGGCTGTCTGGCTGGGCATAATCAGCAGCCAGGCGATGTGCCTCAACCTCCCACCCCGCCATAAAGGTCTCCCCCTTGCTCTCACAGAGATTGTGGAGCACACAGCAAGCTGCAATAACAATGGGGATATTGGTTTCGCTGAGATCAGAGCGAGTCAGTAAGCTTCTCCATCTCCCCTTGAGACGTCCAAAAGCACACTCCACCACCATTCTGCACTTGCTCAGCCGGTAGTTGAACAGTTCTTTTTCACTGTCCAGGGCGCCTGTATAGGGCTTCATGAGCCAGGGCATTAGCGGGTAGGCTGGGTCCCCGAGGATCACTATAGGCATCTCCACATCCCCAAGAGTTATTTTGTGGTCCGGGAAGTAAATACCTTCCTGCAGCCGTCTAAACAGACCAGAGTTCCTGAAAACACGAGCGTCATGAACCTTGCCCGGCCATCCAACGTTGATGTTGGTAAAACGTCCCCTATGGTCCACCAGTGCTTGCAGCACCATTGAAAAGTAGCCCTTTCTGTTAATGTACTGGCTGGCCTGGTGCTCCGGTCCCAGGATAGGGATGTGAGTTCCATCTATAGCCCCACCGCAGTTTGGGAATCCCATTGCGGCGAAGCCATCTATGATGACCTGCACGTTTCCCAGGGTCACTACCTTTGAGAGCAGTAGCTCAACGATTGCGTTG
The DNA here is from genome assembly GCF_028017835.1 of Emys orbicularis. Lineage (NCBI taxonomy): Eukaryota > Metazoa > Chordata > Testudines > Emydidae > Emys > Emys orbicularis. The sequence goes on along the minus strand of NC_088686.1, from coordinate 94,352,284 downwards.
GCTACTTGCATGACAGCAACCCCCACGGTAGATTTGCCCACGCCAAAGTGGTTCGCAACTGACCGGTAGCTGTCTGGCGTTGCAAGCTTCCAGAGGGCTATGGCCACTCGCTTCTGGACAGTCAGGGCTGCTCGCGTCCGGGTGTCCTTGCGCTTCAGGGCAGGGGACAGCAACTCACAAAGTTCCAGGAAAGTTCCCTTACGCATGCGAAAGTTTTGCAGCCACTGTGATTCATCCCAGACCTGCAGCACTATGCGGTTCCACCAGTCCGTGCTTGTTTCCTGGGCCCAGAATCGCCGTTCCACAGCATCAACATGACCCATTGCCACCATGATGTCCACGGCGCAGGGTCCCGTGCTTTGCGAGAGGTCTGTGCCACTCTCAGACTTCAGGTCCTCACCGCGCTGCCGTAGCCTCCCCCTCGCCCGATTTCTCAGCATCTGCCTCTGAAAAAGGTGGATGATAAGGTGCGAGGTGTTGACAACAGCCATAACTGCAGCGATGGTCGCAGCGGGCTCCATGCTCGCAGTGCTGTGGCGTCCGCGCTGTCACTCACCAGAAAAGTGCGTGAACTGATTGCCCGCCGGCGCTTTCAGGGAGGGAGGGCGGGAGTGACGGTTGAATGATGACAGTTACCCAAAACCACCCTCGACACATTTTTTTCCCCAGCAGGCATTGGGGGCTCGACCCAGAATTCCAATGGGCAGCGGGGACTGCGGGAACTGTGGGATAGCTGCCCACAGTGCACCGCTTCCAGTGTCGACGCTTGCCCCGTTAGTGTGGACTCACAAAGTCGAATTACTGTTCTTAGTGTGGATATACACGTTCGACTTTGTAATATCGGTTCCACTAATTCGATTTAAGTAAAATTGAACTACTCTCGTAGTGTAGACATACCCCTAGTAATTTGTTTGACTTCTTGACCACTGCTACATATTAAGTCCTAATCTTTTTCTTGAGCTGATATTGTTAATAGAACCCCAGGGGTGGCATGTTTGTAGAAGTTTTGGTGGTGCCCAGAACCCGCCCCTTCCCAAACTCCGCCCCCCCAAACTCCGCCCACCACCTGCCCAAGGCTCTGGGAGGGAGTTTGGGTGAGGGAGGAGGTCTGGGGTGCAGGCCCTAGGCTGGGGCAGGGGATTGGGGTGCAGGGGTGAGGGCTGTGGGGTGTGGCTGCAGATGAGGGGTTTGGAGTGTGGGAGGGGCTCAGGGCGAGAGTAGGGGTGTAGGGGGTGAGGGCTCTGTCTGAGGCTGGCAATGGGGGGTGTGGGAGGGGCTCAGGGCGAGAGTAGGAGTGTGGGGGGTGAGGGCTCTGGCTGGGACTGGGGATAAGGTGTTTGGGGTGCTGGAGGGGTTAGGGTTAGGGTAGAGGGTTGAGGGTGCGGTGGGGGGGTGAAAGCTCTGACGGGGTGTGGGCTCGGGTGGGGCAGAGTTGGGGATGAGTTTGGGGTGCAGGCAGGCTGCTCTGGGACAGGGGCCAGAGAGGAGGACTCCCCCCAGCTCTTTCCCTGCCGGCAGCAGCAAGCTCTGGGCGACGAGCCCCCCTTTCCCGCCCTCCCCCATCAGCACACTCACCCCCACCATTGTCACTGCATGTGCTCCTAGGGTCCCTCTCAGGTCCAGGAATCTCCCTCGCCTCCCTCGTGGTGAGTGCCAAGGGGCGCTGCATGTGCTTCCTCCCCTGCTGTTGCCCCTGACTGTAGCCTCACTGGGGGTGAGGAATGGGGCTGCCTCCTTGCCCAGCATGGGGCAGGAGCGGTGACTGCGGGCAAGGGGGTCCCCTGTGCTGCTGGAGGGTCCCATTGGAAAAGGGAAGGGTCTGAGGGGGAAGGGCAGGCTCAGAGTCAGTCTGCCCTGGCAGTGGAGATGGGGGGCACTAGGACCCTGCGGCAGCAGTTGCTGCCGGGAGGCAGCACAAGGAAGAGACAGGGACACTGCTCCAGGGGCCCGGGAAAGGCGGGCGGTGGCAGCAAGTCGGGGCCAGGGGACACTCAGAGAAGACATGGGGGGGGGGACTGCAGGTGGGGCCGGGGGGGACACCTGGCCCCAAGTATTGCTGGACTTGGGCCCCTGGCTCTGAATATTGCTAGTGCCCGAGCACCACGTGGATAAGGAACTCGCCGCCTATGTTAAGAACACAACTTTAGTAGCTCAATTATTTAATTGTGAATTAGTTTGTATTTGTCACTAGTGAATTCATCTGCCATCATGTTGCCTATTTGCCTAGTTTGGGGAGGTCATCCTGAAATTCTCACTCTTCTCTGGTCTTGATTAACCAGAATAACTGTGTCTTCTGAAAATGCTCTCTACTCCATCCTCTTTCCAGGTGATTAATAAAGACATTGTATTGCTAGTGTGTATAAGACAGTTAAAGGGAACAGAGTTAGACTAATTATAACACTATTTTACATACAAATATAACTGAGTGGGGGAGGACCCAGTAACAACACTAATTTCCACCCCCCCCCCCCCCCGACCAGTTAAAAAGTCATTTACACTTTTAGTGTGGATGGGACTTAATCATGTTCTTGCAACTATACATTGTAACCAGATAACCAGTTCACTGGCAGTTACATTTATAATGTACAAAGGTCTTAACACAGTTATAGAACTTCATATGAAAAAGAGTTGAAATATAGATGCCGCTAGGCATGACAGATAACTTATGCTAGCATGCAGTTATACTTTTTAATATGGACTGGTTATACTTTTAATATGAGCTATGGCCTCAATTATCTTCAGCTAAGTTTTCTTTTAAACACACAGGGTCATGTGACCTCAGCAGCCAACTTGGATATATAAATCGAGCACTTCCTTCAGTTTTTACAGTTTGCTCAAAACATTGTTTAAAAGACTTTTCTAATTTTTTTTATTTTGTGCTCACTCCCCCTCCCCCTACCAGATCTGTGTCCTGCACTGGGTTAGTTAACAGCAGAAGAGCAGAGAAATGTACCTTAAATGCTCTACTAAGTATGGGAAATACTTAAATGTTTCAGATATAGGCCTCTCTGTCTTCAGTGTGGTACATGATCAAAGTCATCTTGCAGATCTGCATTAAGACATATTTTGTTTGGATCACGTCATACGCAATAGCTAGCTGGTCAACAACTTCTCATCCATAATTGCTATGAACACTGAGCACTCTCCCAACTTCCTGAGCAGGCTAACATGCATCCGAAGAAGTGGGTTGTAGCCCACGAAAGCTTATGCTCTAATAAATTTGTTAGTCTCTAAGGTGCCACAAGTACTCCTGTTCGTTTTTACAGACACAGACTAACACGGCTGCTACTGTACCTTAGGAAGATTGCCACTTACTGACCATCTTCTCTCTTCTTTGTCTTTTCTCTGTATTTTATTCTATTATGGTCCTTTTTTTGTTTTCATTTTCTTTCTTTTTTTACTTTTATTCAATGTTGTTCTCATCCTCTTGTATGCCAATGCCTTCCACTCCTCCTATGCTCACTGATAACTTCTTTTCTGCAAACTCTAGACCCTTTCACTTGTGTTGTATTCTCCCTGTCCTTGGTGTCGTTCCATGTTAACTGCTCTTCATTGATCATTAAAAGGTTTATTTCTGTTTCACTTATTAGTAGGATCAGAACAGTAGGAGGTGGGACAGATAGAGGCAGGTCTCTGCCCCGCCCCTCCAAAAAAAGTAGACATCTGACCTCTACTTGGACCTTTTCTTCATACAAAGTGATTTTATTTGAGCCAAATTCATTCCTGATGAAAGCCTATTGAAGTCAATGGATTTACACCAGGGATGAACTTGGGCTCCTTTTCACTAGCTTTTGCATGCATTGAGTCATCTCATTATATGATACATTTCTTGGAAAAAATGAGTTTGATAAACAGATACTTAATTGATTAAATTATGCAGTAGTGACTCTTTGAACACAATTGTTTATTCCTTTTAGGTTTTATATGTGCATATTAATTTTTGACAAAAGGATAATCGGCAAAAAACTAAACAAAAAGTGAGCAAGATTTGATACTCATACTGAGGCCTCCTGGTTAGAGTTGTACCTTAGCAAACATATTCAGGATTATCCAGCGCATATTACAGTTTTTTGGCTCAGTAAATATCTGGCAATTTACAGTATTTGTTTTTTCAAACTCTGATGAGTGCATATATTGTTTGCAAAAGGTACAAAATTTGGTAAGTTTGAAGACCTGAATTTTTTTTTTTTAAGTCACCAAAAGTATTCTAGATAGCAGCATAAGTTTCCTTAGTTGTGAGAATAAGTTAGTTCCACATGTCCATTCAATCCTTAGTCTCTTCACTGAAAGTGGCAAAAAGGTTACTGATGCAGGACTTACTGGTCTGTTTTTGGGCCCTACTATTGCCTCAGATGCCAATGACAGGGGTGTGTACTAAGCCCCACTCTTCTCTTGGACATAGGTGCCTAAGTCCAGATTACAAGGAGGCGGCTGTCTGCTTAGCGATTCAGAAACAGGAACTCGCTGCCTGGAGTCAGGTGGCTTAGGCGTCTAAAGCATTTCTTGCAGGAATGAGTTAGATGCTTGCTTCACTGCACACAAAATAGCTGGAGGAGGAGCCCACTCTGTAATTTTTAGTGCAGTGGTTAGAGCACTCACGTGGGATGTGGGAGACCCAGGTTTAATTCTCCCTCTCTAGTAGAAGGGATTTGAACAGGGGGGGGGGGGGGTCTTCTCTTCTCAGGAGAGTGTGCTGACCACTGAGCTATGGGATATTCTGATGTGGGAAAATCAGTCTCTTCTGTTGAAGCTATTCTAAAGTGGGAAAATAATGAAAGAGTGATTGGGAGCAGGCGAACTGGACTGTGGGTCTCCCACCTCCCAGGTGGATGCCCTAAGGCTAAGCACAGGACTACAGAGTCCTTCTCACACGCTCTCTGTCCCAATGACTGTTTATCCACTGTGGAACAGTCATTGGGCAAGAGGGAGAGAGAGGGAATGACTCTATAGCCTGATGATTATGACACATCCCTGGGAGGTAGGACACCTCAGATCCAGTTACCGTGTGTGTGTGTGTGTGTGTGTGTGTGTGTGTGTGTGGTTGGTTGTTCTGAGGGTTAGTGGGTTTTTTTAGGGGTTCCATTCTTGTATTATTTTTTTGACATATTCCAATATAATTTGCCTTTTAACCTGTGTAATGCACATACAGCTTTGGATAGGCAGCTAAATAGCTAAAGTAAAAATTAAAAAGCCACTTACAGCGATCAGAGGCTAATGATGTTTGGCTATTACCAACCTGAGCCAGATTTGAACTACAGATGGATTATTTTAAATATCTAATTTCCGAGCATTAGTAAGGATTCACTTCATTCTGTGGTCTTCATATGGCATGAAAGATAAGCGGTGATCCAAATTTGAATAAAATACTACAATGCATTTTGTTCTAAATCTGTATGTCCAGTTTATTTTCAGTAGTATTTCTCTCTGCTTGGTGTATGTACGGGATAGATAATTAGAAAACTGCATTGTCATCAATGGCATTCCTGTTCATAATCTTCTTACTGGTGTCTGCCATTATATTCAAAAGCTTCTTCCCTCATCAGTTCTGGAATGTGATAGCAATAGACTTTACTGATTAAAGTTTTATAGTCACCAAATCAGATTAGCTGTTGAGTCACCTGACTAGGTAGGGCTAGTAGTCATGTGATGCAGCTCCCTGCTGTATTCATGCTGTGAGCTGAAACAAGGTAGTTTGCTTCCTTAGATGTTCCTAAGTATCTAACAGCATGGGTCAGGGATTATGATTGCAAAGAAGATGGCTTCATTTTCCTGATCTTTATACTAGCCAGAATGGGATGGGTTTGAAAGTCTAGTATCTTCAGGCCAGCAGCCAACAACTAGAAAGACTATTTAATCCTGGAAGTTCAGACACTGAAAGATTTGTTGTTGTCTTAATATGTAAAAATAATAATAATAATAATTAATAATAAGCTGACAAACCATTCAATTGAAAAATGCTTAAATTTGTGTTTCTGTAAGATTTTCTTTGGAAAGCATTTGGATGCTCACTGTATGCTTCTCTGTGGGGATACTTGACAGCAATAATAATTTGGATCTATGCTGAATTTAAACAGCTTTTTAAAATTTAAAATGAATACATACATTGTGGGACATCATGTTTTATGCTATGTATTACTGTAGCGTAAGCATGCTGTATATCATATATTATAAAGAATAATTGTTGGCTGAATAAATGCAGAACCTGAAAACAGTGATTACTAAAATAACCATTGTAATTTCTGTACAAATATTAAATATGCAATATATTTGTGACTTTCAATCAAATGGTAGATCCATAAAAATGTACAGTATAGTACTTGATGCACGTGGAATACTTAAGGTCGTAATGAAATATAAGTTGAGCAGCACTGAGATACCATAGTGATAAGTACCTTAGAAATTGGAAAAGTAATTGAAAGAAAATATCTTCAGTATATTTATTATAAGAAGAGATGAGATGTATAAATCTTAATTTTGTAAAGTTAATATTTATATAGTCTCAACATATGACCACAAATGAGAAGGGTTTGAAAAAAACAAAGGAAAATGTTTCTGATGACACCTGGGCCTGATCCTGCAGTGTGCTCCATGCAGGGGTCTTCCTAGGTGAACCTCACTGAAGAATTAGGATCTAGAAATGAGAAAGGGCTTGATTTTCTCAAGTGCTGAGTATCTACAACTCCATTTGCAGTTAATGAGGAGCTGAGGCAGATAAAAATTGATTATTTAAAAACATAAAAATTAGATTTTTAAAATTAAATAAATTTCTCATTTTTAAAATAAACATATTTGAAATTGGCAACCTATGTTATGGCCTTAACTCCTTATCTATTAAAATAATTTAAACTAAATACAAAAATATTGTTAAGTAGACCATAGATGCTGCCAAGTTTTAAAGAAAGTCACTGAACTGGTAGAAATCACTGTCTAAGCACCTGGAACCAGAGTTTGTTGAAGTGCTAAACCAGATTTTGACAGCAATAACCTCTTCTGTAGTTACAGAGAGAATAATTTCTTCACTTCAGTTTATTCAACTAGTTCAGTTCAATGGCTAGGCTAAGAAACCAATTGGGAGTTGAAAAAGCAGGAAAACTTACTTTTCTTCTTCCCATCTATGATGAAAACTAGGTATGAAAGGATGAAATCTACTAGTTCCAAAATATTGAAAGACATAGTGACCAGAAGTAATCAGTTTAATTTACTAACTTTAACAAATGAGTTAGTTTGAAATGCAAAACCTGTTTTAATAAACTTTTTTATAAACTTTTTTCATGTTTCTAGCATATTTAAGCTTGTTTTAGTTAACAAAAAAGTGTGAATTTTAATTAAATTTTCATCCAAATAAAGCTTGTCATAAATCACAAGTAAAAAATAAATAAACTAATAAATAAGACATGCATCATTCATCATTTTCTAAAACAATAAAAATGTCAAAGTTAAGAATCTGGATAAATGCTGTAAATGCTACATAATTGCTTAAATAAATGTGCATAGATACAGTGCATCCTGGTGAGCAAAAAGAAGCACCAAATGTAATGCATAGGATATATTTAGTTGCAAATCAACACTTTCGAATGGTTACCAACCAGTGAGAATCATCCCTTCTTTAGGAAAATAACTAAAATGTACAAATGCAAAACAAGATTAAAATCAATTATTTAAATCAAGGTTTCCTGTTTCTGATTTAAATCATGATTATAACTGGTGATTTACTGTAATTTGCTGGCGACTTTAATCATCCTGCAAGGAGCTCTGAGTGTTCAGCACTTTTAAAAAACAGGTCCATTATTTCTGATACATAAAACACATATTAATATGGAATATAAATGAACCTTACAAAATTTTACTTGCCCAGAAGGAGTAAAATGTAGTCAGTTATTTCATCGTCATCATCATCATCGTAATCATCATGGAAAGTGTGGGGAGTAAATTTTGTGCATGAGCTGGTGAATTTTTGTGACAGTTTTGCAAAGATAATATTAATATATTTGAAAACATTACGATGCAGTACCAAAAATGTCCATGGACTAAATGCTAATTTGTGTTGCGGGTGGCTTCATGTGTGCATATGAACACTTGGGGACGTTTTAAGATATGCAGGTAATATATAAATAATAACTAATATATGTATATCCATATAAATTTGTTTGAATGGTTGTGATTAGTATATGTATTTCACTTTGCAATGAATTCCCCTAATGTAATACAAAATACCCATTATATTTATTTTGGGATTTTATTTTAGACTGTCCGAATCATCAGATATCTCTCTTATAAATGTGTACAGGTAAGAACAATCAATACTTAAGTACAGTATCTAGTTGCTGCTGTATCTTCCCAGGTGTTTTCTGCTATTGGGCAGGTTAGGAATTGACACAGTTGAGGTTTCGAAGAAATTGGGCCCTAAGGGTTGTGTTTTGTTTTTTGCTTTTTGCTTTTCATGTTGTCACAGACTGAGTCTGTACTGATCATCTGTCTTTCCATTAAAAATCAGCCATCTCAGTAAGTGCTGGAGTATGGACAGTACTAATAGAGTTCTTCAGCACTGCAGCCAGCATTTTATTGGAAAGTGTGTTTTTGTTGGTCATCTCCAGGCCAGAGTGAGACCTGGATGCTGCCAAATACTTACGCTGGAGATCTGAGGGCTGCCCAGATCCTCACAAGTAATTGGTTGCTTATGATGTGATCACTTTTTCAAAACTTTTTTCAGGTTCCTGTTTCTCATTGCTTGTTGAATTATTATTTTTTCTACAGAGATTCCCTGTGGAGAGCTGCCCATCTATTTTACATTATCCAGAAACAAACAGTAATGCTTTAGATGGTGGTATAGCTCTACAGTAATTTCTAAATTAAAAAAAATCTGTATAACAAAAATCAATTGAAGAAGCAATCCACGGACACTTTAGTACAGGGGTGGGCAAACTGCGGCCCGGGGGCCACATCCGCCCCTTCAGACGTTTTAATCCGGCCCTCGAGCTCCCTCTGGGGAGCGGGGTCTGGGGCTTGCCCCACTCCACATGTGGCATGGCTCCGCATGGCTCTTGGAAGCAGAGGCATGTGCTCACTCAAGCTACTATGCAGAGGGGCAGCCAGGGGGCTCCGCATGTTGCCCTTGCCCCAAGTGCCACCCCCACAGCTCCCATTAGCTGGGAACTGTGGCCAATGGGAGCTGCAGGGGCAGCGCCTGTGGACAGGGCACCATGCAGAGCTGCTTGGCCGCACCTCCACGTAGGTGCCAGAGGGGGGACATGCCGCTGCTTCCGGGAGCTGCTTGAGGTAAGTGCCGCCCAAAGCCTGCACCCCTAACCCCCTCCTGCACCTCAACCCCCAGCCCTGATCCCCCTCCCACCCTCTGAATCCCTCGGTCCCAGCACAGAGCACCCTCTTGCACCCCCAACCCCTCATCCCCAGTCCCACACCAGCTGGAGCACCCACCGTCCCCAGCCCGGGGCCCCTTCCTGCACCCTGAACTCCTCATTTCTAGCCCAACCCCAGAGCCCGCACTCCCACCTGGAGCCCGCACCCCAACCCCCAATTTCGTGAGCATTCATGGCCCACCACACAATTTCCATACCCAGATGAGGCCCTTGGGCCAAAAAGTTTGCCCACCCCCGCTTTAGTGAATATAGTACTGTGACCGACAGTAGGCCGCCAGAGTCCAGATTAAAGTTGCATGTACTTTTTTTTTTTTTAGAGAGGAACAGAAGTATTTTTCTCACAGCAATTTTGCCATCTGCTGAAGTTTCTCTTCTGCCAGACTGAAATTTTCCTAAATAGGGATCTGATCCTGCACCCATTGAAACCAGTGATGAATCTCCCACTGACTTCAGTGGTGCAGGATCCTATTGTTCATATACTAGATGTGGGAGTCCACCTTTCTGTTACCCAGTAGAATTGGTGCACTGTCTGTAAAATAAAAATTTTAGTTTCTAATATTTAATATGTTTTTACAATCAACTCCTATTGGATGTGGAATATGGAATCTGTATTGCCAGTGTCACAAATTGTTGTTTTTCAGCAGATTAATTTTCAATAGCAGGGTCTAACATGACAGTTTTAAATTGAGCAACATAAAATATATTAGCTGAGATGCAGGAAGTCCTCAGGTTGGAGTGGACTAGGTCAACTATGGTAATTAAGTGGAAATAGCTCAAAAGTAGATAATAAAATTTAGTTAGTCCAAATATTATTTATTTCTTCCAGCACAATGAATTTTGACCTTGTCATTATGGGTACTGTGAGAATTTCCCCCCCCTTATATAGTAATATGTATATTTCTTCTAGAGAGACAAGCAGTGATGCCCTAATAAAATGTTGATTCAGACTGATAAGCTGAACAGTAGGGTAAACATGACTGTGAAAATCTTGGATTGGGAAGGCAAAGGTATTGGTATGAAGTCAGACTGTTTATGGACTTGGGACAGAGTTGTTTGAGAACTATGTCTCATTGTTTAGAGATACGTTTGGTTTATGCACATGTGCAAGTAGTGACAAATACAAGGAAAGTTGTGGGCCTACAATATCCCATCAGATGTTTAAAATATGGATTCCCATAGATGTATATGGCTAGACACATTATATTTCTTTGTCACAAGAAATAAAACAAATCTTATTCAGTGTGGTACAAAATCATGCAGCAAGTGCTAATCCCAACCAAATTGGACTGAGGTAAACTACCAGCATATTTGTAGGATGTTATCTACTATCTGAACACATTATTTGGCACTTTGAGATGTCATCACCTTAGTAAGCCAGTAGCATCCAGATATTCAGTCTCCATCTGCATATTCAAATAGCTAAAAGAATAGGCTACCACCAGGCTTCCTGATGGCCTGACCTTTTTAAATAGTTACTAGTCAAAAATGCAATTTTCCATCAAGAACAGTTTCTATGGAGATTTTTGAGAAATCTGAGTAATGGGTGTGGTAGTGAAAATGGAGGCATATGCTAACATTATTTCATGCATGGATGTGATCTCTTGTGGAGTTCCAGCAGCAGTCCTTGCAAATAGCACTGCTAGCCCTCTGCCAGCAGCTACAGCTGAGTATTATGCCTTGTTTATGTGGTTTAACCAATTTCCATACACGTTTTGTGGTACAAGTCACATTTGAGTCACACATACTATTTCTGTAGGGCTTCTGATTTTTGGTTTTAACTGATAAACGGATATAACAGCCCTGATACAAAACTTTAAATCACTGTTTATCTAACTATAATAGCTTGGTGGCAGAGCAATTTAGGATTGTTAATCTTTATATGTCGGTGTATAGATGAAAAGTGATTTATAAAAATCATTGTTCCTATATATGTTAAATTGCATACCATATTGAGATTCTTACATACAAATTTATATTTATAACCAAAGGATTATCTTTTTAAGAACTAATATTTCTAAAAGGTTTGGGCAAACAATGTATTTAAAGAGTTATATCTGAAAAGTGATAATTGCTTTGTGCCTTCTCCCATGCTGGCCCCTCTGCACTGAATGCAAGGTCTGAGCAGGTCCACAACATCCCTACCATCTCCACATTCAAATCCCTTATGAAGATTTGAATAAAAGTTCAGGCCTTGCAGATCTGCTCAGGAACGGCAGTCCATGAATTGAGATGGCATGGAAGAAAAGACAGAGCAATTATAGATTTCTTTGATTAAACTTTTTTAATATAGTAATTCTTGTAAGCTTTATTGTTTGGTTATAAGTCTATATTTGTATAAGGAGCTTGGTGAGATATGTACTATAGCAATTCTTGGCACTTGTCTATCACTTTTCATCTTCAAGATGCTTTACAAAGCTAAATAAGCACAACAAGCTTGTGACGTAAGTAAGTAAATATTATTTCATTTTTAAAGATGGGGTTACTGAAACAGGTTCTGATGTAGCAGCTTGCCTCAAGCTCACAGAAGTAGCCATGTCAGAGCTGGGAGAATTCAGGAGTTCCTGTGTATTGATCGCTAGATTGTTACCTCTCTTTTCAGATGGGACAGGTGATGTGATTGGAAAAACTTGCTTAACTTGTATACTGGCAACCACAACATGTCATCAAAGGTCCTTCATTTGTTTTTTATCTGTTTGCCTTTTTGTTGTAGTGGGGCACTTCTTTTCAGCACTGGAGGGAGTAAATTCTTATTTAGAATTTTCTGACTTTTGTCTAAAACTTTGCAAACACTTCATTCTGAGACCATCATATTTTCCCTACTTGCATTCCCTCTTTGAAAGGGAGATTATGTTTATAAGGACCGTTTTCTGGTCAAGAGGAAAAAGGCAATGACCTGCCCTCAGACAGATTTTTGTATTGTTATGAAAATCGTTTGGCAGAAGTTCTTGAGCAACAAGCTTCCATCATCCCTCCTTGATGAACTGAGGCTCCAGCAGACTTGGAAGTAAGAGGCAGCTTCTGGACTTGACATTTTTATGCTGTTGCCAGACCACTGGGCCTATTCTGCAAACCAGATTTTTAACATCTTGGGCATAAAAGACATTACATTCAGAAACAATAAACCCCTGTAGGGGGATTGTAGACCCCTCTGGCATGTACACAGTTTGTTTTTTAGAGTTGTTTTTTTCTAAATGGTCTGTTTGTTTGTTTTTTCAGGCAAAGTTACTAAATTAAATGAATTACGGTAACGTTTTTTCAGGCTCCAACAGCCATACATGTGATATGTTTTCATTTGGTTTTTACAAATTCAAGGGGTAAATAGGTTTAAAATAAAGTTCAGAATATCCTAAGTTCAAGAGGCCTGAGGGAGCGAATGCCTACTCCATTTTTATTAGACAACCTGTGTTTGGCTGTATAATATATACTTTATAGTTCAGTCTGTTTAAAAAATTCTCCTGTAGTATTTCAGCTTTTCCTTTATGGTCCCATCCTAGATTTTTGTGAAGTCTCCATGTTAAATATGATGTGCAGAGCCCTATCGATGTACAGTTCCTCTCAATTTGTAATTGGGTCAGTGGTGTAGTGGCTGGTGAACTGGGAATGTGCATGTGGGATCCTTAGATGGGCAGAAATCTTACGCAGCCAACCACTGCTCTTCCTCCTCCCTAAAAAAGATTTTAAAAGTATAATTTATTGTGAGCATAAAATATAGCAAGCTAAATAGTCCACTTTGGAGCAATCCATGATTGTAAACTCTGAAGAGACAAGATAATCACTGACACGTTTCTGTACTTTGTACAAGGCTGGTTGTATCCTACTGTGAATATGACACTGAATAGTGTTAGTACTATTCTGTACATAAAAATGCAGCCAAGGATGAATATAAGATTAAGGGTATAAGTGTTTTGCAGTAATAGGATGTCTAATATTGCATGTATTAACTATTTGACATAACTTTAATTTTGGAATTTGAGTAATTTCCTACACTAAAATACAGGCACATATCTTGCAAGCTGCTAAGTGCTCTCCTTTTCCATTGAAATGTATAAGAGTTGCGGGTACTCAGCACCTTGCAGAGCAGGACCCTTCTAATCACTGTGCTAAATTTGAGAAAGGTGCCTGTACTTCATTTGATTCACTAAGTAGTCAGTTTTCTCACCTATTATTGTGTCAGCTGCATTTTTTACTTGAAAAACATCAAATTAAATAATAGTTTATGCTGGCTTTTATTTTAGTTCATGCATTTAAAAACTGAAACTCAGATAAAAAGAGAGTTTCAAAATAAATTCAGTATATTATTTATGAGTGGAGCAACACATTAGCATTGAGTTCACAATAGATCATATCGCTTTTATTCCATCTTACAAGCTTAGCAGCACAAACAGAATAATCAACATATTATTTGGCTGTCATCTGCTGAACAGAAACCAGAGATCACAAGGAGGTTTTCCCTAGCTGCAGTGATGGCCTTTTTGTTCCAAGTCCCCATCTGGGAGGGCCATGGTGTGTTATCATATGGAACGCGGGGTTTTCTGTAATCTGCTTAGCTGCACTGCAGTTTGAATCTTCATTCCATGTTTGTGTAATTTATAATTTTAATGAGACCATGGCTCTTGTGGGCTTTGAAATATATTAAAAGCTCTTTTGTGCATATGCTTTTGTTCTTGCTTAATAGGCTCAGTGTATTTAAAACTGATGAATTTTTATTCATAGATTTGGATGTCTGGGGATTAACTTAGACTGAATATCATTGCACTCATCTATTGATGTTTGGAAAGTACTTTTTTTTAATACCTGTATCCATAAGTAGAGAAGAACGTACAGAATTTGTGTTTATATAAAAAAAACAGAAATAACACTATTATGAAAATTTGCAGCCATGTGATAAAATATTGTTTTTAATTCTTTCTTATTATATAAACACAAAGCAGTTTGAGCAATTATTGTAAAAGTTGCATTATGAAGAATTAATTGTATGATCAGAATCCATGAACATATGTCTGTTTTAATGTATTGAAAGCTTAATAGCAAAAAAGGCGCTTTGGGAAAGCTGTTAAAGTTTATGTAGGAAAGTAGCAGTATTATATGCTTTATTTGCATCCATCCTGTTATTTAGGTTACTTTTTGCAGATAAAATGCAAAATGCAAATATTTTGATCACAGTGGGGCTTAGTGTAAAAAATCAAGATGGAGGTGGGGAATAATAGGCGCCTATATAAGAAAAAGCCCCTAAAATCGGGACTGTCCCTATAAAATCGAGACATCTAGTCACCATGGGGCTAGAATTTCACCCTTCATTTTACCTGTTAGCATTTGGCTTTTTATAGCAAGAATATACATTTTTGCTTTATTAAATGAAACTGTAGTTAACTGAGAAAAACACAGGTAAAGAACATTAAAGAGTCATTCATTAAGTCCCTGTTGCTATACCCCAATATTTCATTTTGAGATTCCTATATTTTTCAGGAAATGCTGAGGTCAGTCTTGTCTATATTTGATTTGATTTTAAAACTATGTTTAATAGCCACTCCCAACTTAGCACTCATTTACTCCTCGTCTTAATATTTTTAATTTTTTTTTTAAATGTAGAGTACATTAAAGTTCTGAACCACCTCACTCCACTGATGACTTTAGTCAGGCCAGTGTTTGAGCTAAAACTAAATCTGCTAAAGCACTCAAAGTTTCTTCTATCCAGTTGGTTTTCATGATGGTGACTATGAAGTATTGTGTTTTAGTCCAATGGGGAGAATAAATCCAGGGTGAAATTTTCAAAAGTACCTAACGCTGAGTGTCTTAGGCCCTTTGAAGTCTATGATTTAGGTTCCATAGTCCCATAGACTTTCTAGGGCCTAAGTCACTTTTGAAAAATGGGGCTTAGATGCCTTTAAAATTTTTACCCTAAATACTCTCTCTCACCTCTAGAAAGTGGACTTACTGAAAGCTAGACTAGAGATACTGTAATTACAGTAGGAGGGTAGGTAGTTGAAACTTGCCACTGTGTGACCATAATATGCTATCTTAGTCTTTATACAAATGGAGGCCTTCAGTAATGTCATTGGGGAATGGGCCACATTGTTTGTTTCCCAGCATCTTTAGGGTCCTTAGCCTGACATTTTGCAGTTTACTTCTAAGCAAATAGTTCAGTAGCACTGAGATCCCTAGCTTGCCATGAATGATCAGACCTCTGGTCAATCAAGTGAATACCCTATCTTCAACACAGTCCAATATATAGTATTATGGAGGAAGACACAATCTCTGGAATATACATAATCATTAGTGCAATGCTGTATGTGGTGGAGTGGGGTTGTTTGGGGATCCTATTTTACCCCTAGAAGGCAGTCAATGAGAATTGTTCTAAATACTGAAATCTTAATATGATGATGCAAGGTTTGTAAGATCAGATCCATTCTCATGTGAGCCAGTAGTCCTTACTCATATGGGTAGTTCCATCCACTCCAAAGGATTGCTTTAAATGAGTAAGGGCTTGCAGGGTTAGACTTCTTGAAGTCACCTGAGGATGGAGTTGTGCTGCAAGGAAGGGTGAAAGAGTTGATGAAGAGTAACAGACAGCAAATCCTCCAAGATCTGCAAGTTTTGGGGGCTGAACCCTGTATGTGTCTGGATTTGAAATACAGTAGAGTCAAACCCTGTCCCCTACCTCATTGGAAAGACCTGTTGAAAACTTAATGAAGAGAATATCAGTTTTCCATCCCTTGGTCTTCTCTAGTGGGCTCTTCTGTGAGAGAGGACTGCCTGCTCATTATTTTGTAATCTTGCTTACTAAAGAAATCAGTGGAATGGGAGAAAAATCCATTTATCTCTTTTATTCTTGGAAGGAGTAACTAAGCAGTACAGCTCTTCTATGTAACAAGGTATTCTAGGTGTTCTCTTTAATTTGATGAGTGATAAGTTTTAAAAAAAAGTATCCATATTTTATATAGGACATATTTTCCTATTAAATGTGATGCACTACTTTCAGTTTTCCCAGCTCTTCTTGATCATGTAACATTAGGATCTCCTACAGGAGCCTGAGTATGAAAAAGAGTTTTTACACAAATTAAAATGATAGCCAGAATGTGGATAAACACTTGACCTGAATGTACCGTAATTAATAGACAGTTCAATTTTCCTTCTGTTTTCGTTAATGTACCTTCATTTTAAAAAAAGTCTAGTGTAACTTTTGTGAAAAATCACTGATGTGAGTTGTGATGTTACACTATACCTGGCCTACACACCTAAAGCTTAGGTCAACCTAGCTACATCCCTCTGAATAATTCACACCCTTAAGAGATGTAGTTAAGCTGACCTAAGCCCTGTTGTAGATACCGTTGACCTAGCTCTAGGGAGTAGATCTACTACAGCAACAGAAAAACACTCGTTGCTGGAGTAAGTATCTACACTAGAAGAACTACAGCAGCATAGCTGCAGCGTTGCAGTTGTGCCACTGTAGTGCCTGTACTGTAGACATACCCTGAGAAGAAAGGTGGGTGGCATTCTTTGTATTCAGGAAAAATGGATAATTTATCTCAATCAATAAGTAGTGTATGATTCATTTACAATAGAAGGAGAATATATAGATTTTTTTGAATCATAAAAATATGATCAAACATTTGTATTGTAATCCATAAAGCCTGTTTTAGGGAAATTATATTTAATTTAACTGTGTTTTATTGGCTGCTGCTTTATGTGCTTTCTGTATTTAAAGTATTGGCACAAAATGTTAAACATTTGTTTTACATAATGCCATTGGTTATAGGGAGATGTTGATTTCCTAATTTTATTATGTACATAGGCAATTGTAATCCAAGATTACAGCAAACAAGATGTTAATTTCTAGACATAATCTATGTACTTTTCACTTAGAGTGTGACAGTTACAGAAGCAAAGAATAAAAAAGGAATAACATGTGTGCTATCCTCACAGGAGCTGTCAATAAAAGATGTAATAGGGGATTTAGGAATCTGGAAATGGCCAACTAATTTATGTGAATCTATTTTATTTCAGCTAGAAAGACCAAGCTCTGTTTCGTCTGTACTGCATATTGCAGAGCACAGGCTGTCTATAGAAAACCAGGCGGCTGCATATGGATAGTCCCTTGATATCATTCACTTGCTGTGTAATCTTATTATGCAAAGTTCTAATCTTCACCTAGAATGAATGCCTCTGGGTCAGAATATAGTCATATCAGGGTTTTTGAGGTCATGTTTTGTGATCCTTAGCTTATTCTTCTAAGTAGGGTTGGGATTTAAAGGGTATTCCCCAGACACTAGCAGAGATAGACAGCAGAACCTGCTGCCTTTTTGGAAGACAAGACCAACATGAGGTCCCTGGTAGGATTAAACTTGATTTGTAGCTGTAGGATTTTTTAACAGATGTATTATTGGACAGGGAATAGGGGGCCACCAGCACAGCGAAATTGGATCACAATTGGCATTCTCAGGGAGTCCGCTGGCTGCTAAAACAGCAGCTGCATGTGGATTTGACTTCTTTCAGGTGAAGCGACTTCCAGTCATTTGGAAAGGATGGGATGAAAAGGAACCTTGGTGATAATTTTGATGTCTGCAAGATTTAGTACCAATGTAATGGGATTATCGGTAACACCTTCACTGCAGAAAAAGCCACCTGGTGCTATAACTGGCAGCAACTGAGAACTAATCCTTTCCCATCTCTTGGATGTCATTCATGAAGCTCAAAGTGATTTCTTTCCTGCTAGCTGTGATTAATTTTATAAACAAAAAAGTCAGGTGACAAAGGCATAGAATATGTAAGAAAAATGAGCAGAAGATATTAGTAATTGCATTTTGTTTTCTTTGCTGCAGAATATAAACTATGCTGTTCTTATAAAATATTTATTGTGTAGAATACAATTTAATATGGATGTGTAACTTTTTCCATCAACCTCTTTTTTTCAGCTTAAAAACTAAGAGTCAGAGTTCTGCAATAAGTACATAGCAATATCTGGAATTAGTCATAAAATATTAACAGTATTTTATGCTAATATTTGTGTGATAAGGATGTTTATACAGCAAATGCATTAAGCTGTCAATGGGTCTCTGACTTGAATGTTTAAATAACTTTGGTTTTAATTATGAATATTGCTTTTATGTTTACATCTGCTGTAGTTGCCTGCTGTCAAGACAATGTATTGAAATGAACTATTTGACTAATATGGCACCTGAAGATGCTAAGATATTAATCTTTATAATTAATAAAATGCTATTTAAGTGTGCTGATGAATAATTTTTTCCAGGGAAATGTACATTATGTGATCTTACTAATGTGCAAGAGCACAACAGTAGTAGTATTAGTGCCACAGTTTTATTTTAAAGAAGTTAATGAACCATAAGTTTTTGTAGTTGATTGGACTATGCCGTAAATGTGTCGTATACAAATGAAATAAGATTTCATTGAAGTCTTACTGTTTAAACTGAAAACTTTGTTTGAGGATTTTAATTATTTTGATATTCATTAATTAATATACTACTGACTAAAATAGTGAAGGGAACTCTATGAAATTATCCCATTAATTGTAAAAAACTATGTATAACTATGTCTGAACTATATTACCACTGTTGTGACATAAATGATCTTAAATACTTATAGCAGTCAAGTGATTTTGGCATCTTTGTAAAGAATATCCTATGTCCTGAATATTTCACTATAATTCACTGTTCCTCTCTTACACTGTATGTGAAATAGGAGTAATAATCTCTCTCTACTTCCGGGGGTAGTGGAGTGAGACTTTACTTAAATCTTGTGAAGTGCAGAGAATTATTAAGGCCAGTCAGTAAAAGAACTGGGAACAGAACTTGTGACCTCTTGGCTTGCTGTACATTTCCCTTGGTTAGGGGGCAATTTTATAATGGCTGTTGCAGCAGTAGGTAGAGCAATTGCCATTTTACCAGATTCTTTATTTCCTTGAAAACTTCAGAAAGTGTTGCTGGTCAATTCAGAGTTAGCCAGGGGATGATGGAGTTCAGTAGGTATGTTCTTTACAAGCTTTGAGAATAAATTTATGGCATGTGCTTGGTATGGTACACTACCAAGTATGTAATAGCTTGGTGAAATAAAAACAAGTTTCTTCTCAGATCAGGGAAGTGACACTTGTGATTTTTAATTATTGGAAGTTGCTAGCCCAGCCAGTAGCCCCACAGTAGAACTTTGTGTTTCTCTGCAAGAGACCCATGTTTTCGTAATGAGAAGTCTTTCTCTACCAGTCCCTTTTGAAAATAAACTCTACACCATTTATCAATCAGGAAGGGGGCACAACATATTGGCTCTTTTTTTACTCTCCTGCTTTTGCTCTTATCACTGTTGTGTGCTTCTATTTCCCACAGTGTTAAAGTTAAATATTTTTATATTTAATGTAGTGCAACCAAAAATTCTTTAATTTATAAAATTGATTTACCTGTTATTTATTGTAGACCATCCACAAGTGGCTGAGGTCTTTCTGCTGTATTAATATAATCATATATTAACATGATGTTTCAGAATTAGATCAGTCTGAAGTCCAATAACACTGGGGTATTTTTGTTAGGCTTTTATGATGACTTCTGGCTGAGGCAGCCTCTCTAGCAATTACTGTAGGAGATAAATATTGCTATTGCAACTTTTGCTAGAAATGTTGTGGTCATTAATTCACACTTGTCATATGACTCTAATCGATCTGCCACCACTCAGTCTTCCTTTTATCACCTTAAAAACATTTCTAGGCTAACAGCCTTTCTCTCTATGGAATCAAGGCTTTAGTACATACTTTTAAATATTCTAGGTTGATTAAAGCCAAGTCACCTTTCTGGGTCTCCAGAATGACTCTTAATGAAATTGCAATTAGTTCAAAATGGAGTTGTTCAAGTATCAGTTTACACAAGGTCTTTGGCACATACTGTGTTCCAGACATTACATGCACCAAATTAGGCAAATAATTAATGTTAAGATTTTGCTTGATTATCTACAAGGTTTTTCATGATTTGATTCCTTTATAAATTAGTGAATTTCTACCCTTTTATACACTGTCTTAGCCACTAGTTGTGAAAAAGTTTTTGTTGGTAATTTCACCATATGACTGAAATCTTTTTGGTTACATTCTGTTCCACTGTTGTGAAATTTTTTGCCTGGCTAAATTAAGTATACTAAATCATTGCTCATTTACGTTTACCATGATGGTGATCTTTGATATGAAAGGTGTTAAGCAAATGCTTTCGGAATAAGAAACTACAAGAAAAAAATTGTCAAAAATATTTTTGTCGATATTATTCCGCTTTTTATGTATCTTTACAGGTAAATACTAAATACAAAGCAAATCTAGGCTTTAGTTCTATCTTTATTCAAGTAAAACTCCCATTTATTTCTATGGGAGTTTTGCTCAAATAAAATACACAGTGTTTAACCCTATGTTAATTTAATCCTATATTTCCCCATTTAAAATTAAGTGTCATAAAATACAGAAGTGAAGATTTATACATCAGTATTAACTAAGCCCGAATGCAGATAGATAATATTTTTTTTCTTTATTTTATCAAACATGGAGCAGAGGGAGAGAAATCCTGGCCTGATTGAAGTCAATGGTAAAACTCCCATTGTCTTTAAAGGGCCAGGATTTCATCCAAAATGTGGAGTTTGGTTGAGTTAATGTTCCTGTAGAAGCCTCTATTTCTTGTTTGTTTGTTTGTTTGTTTGTTTGTTTGTTTGAAATAAATTTACCTGTGGAACCTTCACGCTGCATTAACTTAATATTTTTAAATCTGTTTCCTTGATAATTTTGGGAAGAGTGGGGTGGGAAAGAAATGTACATGTTACCATAATTACATTTCAATGTTTCTAATTAGGCTTAAAAGTTGTCACTTTCTCTCCTGGTTTGACTAGAATTTTCTTGAAAGGCTGGGTCAACAGAGCAGCAGAATATCTGTTTACATAGTGTTGTCTGTATTTTGGTTAACACCTTAAATTTCTATAATTCTAGTTTATCATAATAGGCTTTCTTATTTACTTAAATAGGAACTCTGGAAAACTTAGAATTTAGATAATACTATATTGAACAATGCACCAAAAATATGGACACACCCAAAAACTTCAGGATTCTCAATTTTCTTCATATCCACAATTTTATTATTTTCCTGGTGTCTAAATAAAGCCTCTGTTAACAAGTGTGGGGTGCTTTTTTCCAGTGAGACTGATGCATTCTCCCTCATATTAGGTCTAGTCATGGAAACCCTTACTCATGTGAATGGTCCTTCTGGGTATGTGTACACGGCAGAAAACAAAACCAAAACTGTGGCAGTGAGTCTCAGAGCCTGGGCTTACAGACTTGGGCTTGCACTACGGTACTGAAAGTAACAGCGTAGGCATTCATACTTGGACTGGAGCTCAGAATCTGAGATCTGTCCCCCTTTCTAGGTTTCAGAGCCCAAGCTCTAGTGCGAGTCTGTAGACCCAGGCTCTGAGACCTGCTGCCACCGGTGGTTTTTTGCAGTGCAGTGTATCCACTGAAGTCACCTTTAAAGGACAGATTGACCACTGCATTATTGCAGTTTTCTGCCAGTATAACTCCTGTGGTGAATTGGGCTATATAAATCTTTGTCATTGCTAACAAAAACAATTCTCTCTGTGGTTGTGAAGTGTTTCTTATTAAAACTAAAATGTAATACCAGCATATGAAAAAGAACTGTGGTTAAGACACAATCTCTTTATTTGATTAAAATATCACATCAGTATTATGTTAATATACTATCATAATCTTACAGACTGCTTTTAAAACATAAAATCAGACCCATTCCCTGTTTCAAAGAGCTTACAGTCTAAAGTTCCGAACTCTTGTTTTGACTTCAGATCTGAGGGCACCAATTACTTTTCAAGAGATATTCAACACCTTGTAGGATAGAGCCCTAAGAAGTTACACAAGACACAGATGTCCTTTAGTAAGGTGGTAGAAAATATTTCATGGTAGCCAACATAAAGTTCATTTTAGCTGAGAAATAAGCATTTTATAGTGAAAGTTAGCTGTTAGGTCCTGATTCAACAAAGAATTTAAGCATGTGCTTAAATGCTTTGCTGGATTGTGAAAAATACCACTTACAACACACCACTAATTTTAATAAAGTGAATAAATATATCCCAGGGATCTCAAACTCAAATCACCACGAGGGCCACATGAGGACTAGTACATTGGCCCGAGGGCCGCATCACTGAAATCTTTTCATACAATGATAGAAAAGTGTAGTCAAACGTGAAAAAAAGAAGAGTAATATAGAAGAGTAATACAGTATGCTATTAAAAGTGAAAGTAGTAACTTTTTAAAAACTGTAATATGAAGAGGGGTTTTAATAAAATATAAACACCTGTAACTATTCCTTATGTGGTCAGTAACACTGATGATGATATAACAGTCTGTCAACATAGCTGTAATGGCAGGAACTTTTTAAAGTAACTATTCATACAACATATGTTGCCACTTTTAACAAACATTCTTCCCAACTACTCACAGCAAAGAATAATACATGCTGAACTTCATACCTCAGACTGCTTGTCTAGTCCATGAGGCCCCGCCCCCATTTCAACCCCTTCCCCAAATCCCGTCCCCGCTTCTTCTCTGCCTCCTCCCCTGAGTGCGCCGCATCCCCGCTCCTCCCCCCTCCCTCCTGGAAAGTCCTAAGTGCTGCCAAACAGCTGTTTGGTGGCAGGAAGCACTGGGAGGTAGGCAGAGGAGCCGGGACATGGCACGCTGGGGAGGAGAGGGGCGGGGGGTGAGGGGAGTTTGGCTGCTGGTGGAGTCAGCACCTATGATGGGCTGCAGGAAATAACTCTGTGGGCTGCATGCGGCCCGCAGGCCGCATGTTTGAGACCCCTGATATATCCCCTCTCTGATACATTGGTACTCTCTTATCTCCTAAATTCATTCTATGTGGTGGATGCCACCTATATGGATGACTGGTGAGTCCTCATCTGCTAGTAATCCAAGTGACAGCCAATCCAGAAGGAGAGATTTTATGCCCAGTACCACCACCTCCTCTCCTGAATTGCAGGCTTCTCCAGTTCTCACTGAAAGAAGATGGTTTGTCTCTGCTGAGGCACCATCTTACTTCCAGGTCTCAGTAGAGCTTCTGAACATGGACCAGAGTAGAACAAAACAAAAACTCCTTCCCAGAAAAATGATAGCTGAAACTGCCCCTTCTATGTGCTTCTCCTCTGCAGTCTTTGGCAGTGAGTCCATTCTACCCCAGACATAAAACAAGAAATACTGTATTCTCAAATCTTTTAGCTGGGGTAGTATGTGAAGAGAGAGCTGGTCTTTAGCTTATGCAGAACTCAAATCACTAAGGCTTTTTAGATCAGAACCAATACTTTGAATTGCATCATGGCAGCCTCTTGGGTCAGATGTAATATGTTCCCTGTGGGCTGCCACTTCTGCACCAGCTGAAGTTTACAAATGGTTTTCAGGTGTAGCCCCCAATGAAGTGCTTTGCTGAAATCCAGTATCCAGGCGAGAGAGGCAAAAAATAACTGTGCCAAGTTCCACATCTAAACGGAATGATCACAACCTTCCAGTTAAGTACAGATAGAAAGTATACTTTTAACCAGTGGTATCTGGACATCCAGCAAGAAACCTTAGCTGCAATCTTGTGTAACAAAAGCCGCAGCCCAGGGAGCAGAAATTCTCTGTCATTTCCAGCTATTACTTCCCCATGCCTAACCAGCTTTCCCTTATTTCAGTTCTCATCCGGACCATTTCAGTTATATGCTGGGCATATCAGTCAACTGCACTTTCTTCATCGAGTGAAATAGTCATAGAGCTGTGTATTATCCACACACTGTTGGGATTATAGCTCAAACAGCACACTATTCGAAACCACAAGTGCTGTTCATCTCAGTGAGTTAATATTTCCATTATTTCTAATAATTTGCTCTTTGTCTTCTCATTAATTTGGAAATATTACATATGGCTTCCTTTTTAAAAATAGAACATATTGAGCAAATACAGCATGTTTTTTTTTTAAAAAGCGTATTGACTAATTATGTACCTTTTATTAATACCCTTTAGGGCCAGCTGCACAACAGTAACACTGTGCTATGCTTCGAGATGTCATGGGAAAAACCTTTCGACTTCTGGGGTATACCATTCAATATGGATGCATAGCACACTGTGCCTTTGAGTACCTTGGAGGAATTGTTGTGGTAATATTTATTTTCATGCTAATAAGGATAATGGGTTTAATCAGAACTTTATTATAATAGTGAAAAGTTTTAGTAGTATCAGCATTTTAACATCATACTTAATTTCTGCGGATACAACTTCTAAGTCTATTAGTGTCCAGTTTTGTTTGGTTGGTTTTTGTTTTGGATTAACTGAACAGCCACTTCCTGGCTGCAGGAGTTGGCCTCATTACAGGCCTAATATTGCAAAGTACTTAGCTCCTCAAGTTCCACTGAAGCCAATGACAGTTAAAGGCATTGAGCACCTTGCAGAAAGTTGGGACCACAAATAGCTCTTTAAAAAAGCATTTTTTCCCAATCCTGCTCTTAGCGCTACCAGCACTAAACCTAGTAAACCTGGCACCCCAGAAATTGGTGGTGGTTGATATTGTAGAGCTACTGTCACAACTTCTTTGCCACTCCCTCTCATAATGGCTGAGGAAAGGAGCAAGGCGGGAAGACCCTGCAGATTCTCCCCACAACTTCCTGATGATCCTTGGCTGCTGTAATGGCCTTTTGGGATTGTTGGCAGCTGGTGCACTATAGAGCAATCTTTTTGGAGATCAGAGTAGACTGATGCACAATGTATTGATATTTCCATAACACTTAAGTTGTGGGAGCTCAAAAGGAACCTTTATACATTCCCTTTTCAAATGTGTCTCATACTCCTTGGCCACACCTAAAGAACTAGTCTATTGTTTCCCCCCAAATTATAGCTTTTTGGTGACTTGTTTGCAAATAATTTAATCTCTTAAGTATTATGCAAGTTAAAATATTTCGCAAATAGTGGTTTGTTTTTTGTTTTTTGTTTTTAATTTACAGTGTTCTGGACCTTCAATGGAACCAACAATTCAAAATTCTGACATTGTCTTTTCGGAGAATCTTAGCCGCCATTTTTATTGCATTCAGAAGTATGTTGCTTTGTTTAGATTAATGTTTAGTTTTCTAAAGTTTGTCATGATAATGAATATCTCTCTGTCTATTGCTTTTCCAATGTATTTCCTATGGCAACTAACTGTCTCTTGTCTTTTTTCCTGTATTCATCTTCTTTTAATTTGTTTTTGTAAGTGCCAGTCTCATTTCACTTTATTTCTAGAAGAGAAGACAGATTAAAAGTTTTGCTTTTAGTCTCACAATACAAAATTACTTCACTCAGAGTTCTCCTGGGACGTAGTGCATGTCACTTTTGGAATTTTGGCCAAAAGACTGAAAATCCCTTATGTCCTTCCCACCATGTTTCTCACACGACCATCACACTGAATAAGACTTCCTATTTTCCATTTATCTTGTCCTATATGTGGAGCTGCTAGTATTGTTGTTTCCAGGCAGGAAGTTAAGGGAGAGCTTCTCACCAGAAATGATGAAAGTACCATTTATTATATTGTCCCCATGCCACCTTATTATTTTATGGAGCACTGCATGTGTACATAGTGGTCGTTAGCCACATAAAAAACAAAGCCCTTTCCCTGACTATTGTAGTTTACAATCTAACACATGCAGAACAAGGAGTAATGGTCTCAACTTGCAGTGGGGAAGGTTTAGGTTGGATATTAGGAAAAACTTTTTCACTAGGAGGGTGGTGAAGCATTGGAATGGGTTACCTAGGGAGGTGATGGAACCTCCTTCCTTAGAGGTTTTTAAGGTCAGGCTTGACAAAGCCCTGGCTGGGATGATTTAGTTGGGGAATGGTCCTGCTTTGAGCAGGGGGTTGGACTAGATGACCTCCTGAGGTCCCTTCCAATCCTGATATTCTATGATTCTAACTAAGGGATGATAGGGTAAACAGAAGTAGTGTAGGGGATAACAGACTCTTAGAAATAGACATTGGAAGGTTTCCTGAAAGAAGAGGGTTTTGTAGAGGATTTGAAGAAGGTTGGTGTGTATACAAGAAACTGGAGGCTGATCTGTGTATAGTAGGCAGCAAACACACTGATGTAAATGGTTTTTACTTGTTCAGGGCATTGTAAGATGACGATCAGCTGTATTTTTGTTATTCAAGTACTATAAATTCAATCTCTTCAAATGTGCTTTTTAAAACATATATAGAATAATTGGTCCTTTTAGCTGAATTGTCATGGAAAAAATGGAGATTATAGGCAGTGGTTCTCAACACAAAATAATATTCATTTAATTGAAAAAATATGTAATTATTAGTTGTGTATATATTCATTCAAAGATTGTTCTATACTGACATTTCTTTACAATTTGTTCCCCAGAGGTGATATTGTAATTGCAAAAAGCCCAAATGACCCCAAATCAAATATCTGTAAAAGAGTAATTGGCTTGGAAGGAGACAAAGTCTGTATAAGCAGTCCTTCAGATTTCCGTAAGAGTCACAGTTATGTAAGTATACCTTTCTCTTTTGTAAATCATATCAAGAATTACTTAATATGCAGTCAACATTATTAAAGTTGAAGTTTCTTCAAAACTTCATATTTAAATATTGATAATTCTTGATGATGTGTAGCTGACTTTTCTTATGAAATTTTATTCTTAATGTGCATTCTTGTTCACTGTATGTCAGTCAGTCTTCACAATCGGCATCTTCCATAGTGCTTGAGTCCTAAAAAAATGAAGTGCTGGAACTGCCAGCTCCCCGCTGTGGAAGGAGAGATGACGGCTCAGTAACCAAGGGGAACCGAGGGGGACTCCCTCAACATGGCTCTCAGCTGCAGGTTACTGAGCCACCACTTCTCCTTGCAGAGTGGGCCCAGAAGTGGAAGAGTTTGAGGAGGCAGCATGAAGGAGATGTTATCTCTGCCTCTTCCATCTCTTCCACTTCCAGGCCCACTTCAGAAGGAGAGATGGCTGTTTCTTTCTCTTTCTGGAGTGAGGAGCAGGGTCAGAAGTACTGGAATGCTATTCCAGCTCCTCCAAAAAGGGCTGGAACACTGTTCCTGAGCATTCCAGCATAATTTGAGTGGTGGTCCTCCATATCTATAGCAACTGGAGGCAGACCAGATCTTTACTCTGTTCTTTGCTTGGAACTGCCTTTCTGGAAGAACTTTCCAGAATTTTCTGCCTCCAAATGTACAGATGGCAGACTCAAGGACTCCCTTTTATAGCAGTATTTTCTCAGTATTTTGAAAAGAACTTTGACTAAATTTCACACCGGTTTCTCATTGGCTTCGAGGAGTTTTGCTGCAAAACTACTATTTTTTTTTCCATTTAGTTTTCTGAAAAAGCACTTTGTCTGAGACAGCAACAGGAAGAAGAAGGGCAAGAAATGTTCCCCATTGCTCACACCATTTCCCAACTAGCATGTTCTCCTAGGAAATCCTTAAACTTCATTGCAAGGCTCTGCTGTAAATAATTTGAGTTGAATAGCACTTTAAAACTTATATCTCGTTAGTGTCCATAGCTGAAAAATACTATTATTCTAGAATATTCTTCTTGGAGGGCAGTCCAAAGCCTGGGCTCAGAGCAAAGATTTGGTCCGTCTTCAGTTGCTATGGAGACAGGAACACTCACTGAAAAGACTGTCTCTCTGACCTGGAAGGTTTTATAAAGAAAATTCACAGGTAAGACACCATTCTCCTTTATCCCATAAATTATAGTGAACAATGTTTTCTGAGACTAAGGGCCTGATCCTGTGAGGTGATTAGTAAACTCAACTTCCACTGAAGATAGATCTCAAAAGTAGTCAATAGTTTACCTAATACCTTTTTATGTTACATATATTATACATTAATATATTTGAACTTTTAAAATTTATCCTGGTAAGTGTACTGTACTTTGGTACCTCTCAGTTTGTTGTATTAGGCTATGTGCGTATGTATTGTATGTATGTTGTATTAGGCTATGATTGAATATACGATCAGTACATTCAGTCATAAACTCTTTAATGAGCAAAGACTATTAATCATGTTGAATATATGTTGTTTTTGTTAGACTGCCAAATTCATTTCACAGGAAAATGTTAACATAACCTTACAGTATTTTAATAATTCGCAATAAATAGTCCAGTGTGACGGTGTTTTTATTCTTATTAAAATGTACTACTTTTTCTCCTTTTATGGGGCCAGGCTTTGCAGCACTTAACCTTGTTTTTGGCTAAACTGTTTGTAAGCGTGTTTGTTGGGGGGAGTCATGACACATTGAGTGACTTGCGAAGCAAGAAATACTAAGGATTGAGCAAATTAGTACCTTCCCCCCCCCCCTTTCTTTGATTCTGGTGTCCACCAACTAGTGGCTAGATATTATAGTAAGCTTACTCAGTTAGTAGAGACACTATCTGATACCAGTAGGATCTGTGTAGCATCTTTATCACAGTTGAGACTTCAGTTGCTTCTAGGAAGCTGCTGATTCTGTGAGCCAGAAAGAAATGTCCTCCTATCCATTTCTGTAGGAATTGTGTTCAGCTTGCATCAGCTCGAAGCAGGAGCGGCGCCAGGGTTTTTGCCGCCCTAGGCGGCAGCGCTCCTCCTCTGAGCATTCGGCAGCGGGAGTCCTTCCGCTCCGCGTCTCCGGGGCACTTCAGCGGCGGATCCCGGAGTGAGTGAAGGACCCGCCGCCGAATTTCCGCCGAAGACCTGGAGCGAAAGGACCCCCTGCCGCCGAATTTCCACAGAGGACGGCAAAATGCCGCCCCCAAAATCCTGCCGCCCTAGGCGACCACCTAGGGTCGCTTAGTGGAAGCGCCGGCCCTGGCTAGAAGTTACTGTTGGCATATTTTACAGATTCTAAGCTTGTGATCTCTTTGCTCATCAGTACCACTATACCTGGGACCTAAAACCTAAGTGTGTTCTAAAATCTAGTTCTACTACCCTCCCTAAATTTATTCTTGAATTCACTTCTGTGTGTAAATGGGGAGGAGGGTATGGGATCCTTTATTATTAGGCACTGCTATCACTTTAAAAACAGTGCTTCTTTGAGAAATGGAGGGAAGAAAAGAGAGGAAGATAGCTGCTGATCACAAGATGGCACCCCATCAGAAGAGTGAATCTATAGTTTGAAAAAGTCTATTTTCCTTCCTTGTTCATTTCCCCTTTGGCATGTTCAAGCATTGCAAACGAGTATTTTACCTTCTTTAATACAAATTCCATCAAAAATGTATCATAAATCAAGTTGACTAAAACAAAAAAAATCATCCTTGTTTGCCAGATTCTCAAGCCATGTCCATATTATGAATTGCCAGGCTCCTACACCTCCCCGTCCCATCCCATCCACCAGAGTACTTGTGGTGTTAGTGATCTTAAACCAGCATTCATATTTTTTTCATAGTAATGGCGTTTTCTCTTTTCCCAGGCATTTTCTTAAATTATTGAATTTAAGATTTAGAAGTTTCTTTTTAGCTATAAATTGAGTCTGGCAGGAAATAGACTATTCACAAAATTTCAGATATTTGGACAAATGCATAGTTGTAAAGAATATCAACACTTACGATGCAGTGAAATTGGGTCATGGCATGTTAATCCTTGTTAAATATGTAGCTAATTTTAAATTTTTACAAATGAGAGAGAGCAAACAACAGTATAACCAGACAGCTACAGATCTTAAAGATGAACTGGAAAGTTAAAATGAAAACTGAGTGAAAGTCCACAAATATGCGTTGAATTGCCCCACAATGAAATCCTTCTCGCCCTGTTTCTACTACTTGGTTCTGTGAAGACATTCCAGAATGTCAGCATTATGACATCAACTACTAGAAGTCTCACTGTAACAGATGATATTTGATGTCACAGAATGGTGGCATTCTGGGTTATGTTCAGAGACTCAAAGTATCAAAAAGGCTTAACAATTGCAAAAAGATGTTAGTGTAAGTGGAAACATTTATTTCTGTGTAGAGTAATCCATATTCATCATCTATTTCTGGACATAACTGAATTTTTATTTTTGCTTTTCAGTGTATTTGTATGAACACTAGAGCCATTTGCTCCAGTACTCTAAAAGTCCACCCATCATCACCTGTAAACAGTGATTTATTTAACATTAGAAAAGTTTCTCACTGAGAATTTTACAATAGAATTTTAGACACGATAATTTGCTTAGCCAGCATTTTTCTATGTTATATTTGTATTTGAATAAAAGTTTTCCCCCTCACAATCTAGTTTCTCCTACTTGATCATTGCACTGACGTCATAATGCTATATTTGACATGATATTCTTTAATTATGGACATAACTGCAATACCCTCTGAAGCACACTGTCACTGAATGTTGCCCTCAGTCTCAAATTCAATACAGGATCAAATAAGATCTTTAATATTGCTGTAGGACTCCTAGCTTCTAGATTTCCTGACTTCTACATGCTCTAAAACACTCAGCTTTATTATTGTATTAAAAAAAATTCCATTTAGTTTACTGATATGAGAATGTTTTAGTAAAATGATTTTTAAAACCATTTTTAAAGGGTGAACTATCCAAGGCTGCACTTTGCCTCTTATCATGAAAGAAAAACAGATTTACAGGGGCATTTCTTTCTGAAAATATACCGATCACAAGTATGTTTCTGAGCTGGCTGGCTTTGACACCAGGATACATCTTACCATTAAAATTTTTTTAAGAATGTGGGTGTATATATATTCTTCTTTGAGTGCTTGTTCATGTCAATTCCAGTCAGGTGTGTGCATACACACGTGCACAGTAGCCGGAAGATTTTTCCCCTAGCAGCAACTGTAGGGTCAGCCTGGGCGTCCCTTGGAGTCGTGCCTTCATGGCGCCCATTATAGAGCCCTGCTGCCCCTACACCCCCTCAGTTCCTTCTTACCATCAGTGACAGTAGCTGGAACTTCCCCTTGCTCTTCTCTTGCTTCAGCAAGTGGATTAGCAGTGCTTTATATCCTGTACATAGTTAGTTTCCAGTAGTTAGTATCGTTTAGTAGTTCTTGATAAGTTTCAGATAGGGGTGGTTCCCTCCCACCCCCCCACCATTCCCCCTCACATTTGTTACCGGGGCATGCCACGATCCCCAGGCTTTAAGACTTGCCAGATTTGCGTGAAGCGCATGCCAAAAAGTGACCCCCACATCTCCTGCTTACGGTGCCTGGATGAAGGTCACCAGAAAGACCGAGAATTCCGACCGAGAACCATTCAGTAGAGGGAGTAGCGTCTCAAAATTCTCCTTATGGAGGCAGCTCTCTGACCTCAGTCGGATCCAGGCGCCAGGGATCCTGCTCCCAGCATGTTATCTTCGGCGCGAAGCACTCCGGCGCTGTCTTTGAAGGATCCAGCGCCAAAGAAAGATGCTGGCAAGGAAGCTCAGCACGGTCATGGAGCCTCTTGGGGACATTCCAGCCTTCGGCACCTGTCCCAATCGCCGGCGTAGAAGAAAAAGAGGTTGGAGAGAGGCTGATCTCCCTCAGCAAGACCCATGGACCAGCCACCAGTGGCACCTCAGTCAGGCCACGGCTCAGGGACTCAGAGTGGGGCCATGTTGACGCCTGCCCAAGCAAGGCAGTCAAGTCCGGGCCTGTCTTGCTCACCACACCCATCCTACCATTTCCGTCCACCCCAGAGACTTTCGAGGCGGTGAAGGACCTAATAAGGCTCACGGTGCTGTTCTCGCCGCCAAGACAGAAGAGTGTCTTGGCACCGCAGGTTCCATCCCGGCACCCCGTGCAGTCAAAGGGAAAGCTGGCGATGATGGCACGCTGATCCTCATCACCTTGGCACCCTTCTACTCCAGCACCGCCATCCAGGGAGCGCAGTTGGTTCTATGCTTCTCGACGCTCTACCTTGAGAGGAGCAGCGCCACTCTGGTTCTCCTACTCGGAGTCGGACTCATACCGCTCCGACTATAGCAGGAGCAGAAGATCCTCCTCATGGCACCATAGGCAGTCCCACCCAATGCAGTGGGCCCCTCAATGGCAAAATCCACCGCAGTGGCCCTTTTGGACTTCGTGGGCTTTCCATCAAGCCCGGGGTCACAGACAGGGGTTCCGCTTGGGTGCAGCATCAGTGGCATCTGCGACGTTCATTCCGCCACGATTGGCACTGGAGCCAGTGCCTCAGTCGTTAACACCGGCACCGACTGCGGCACTGACATCGACCACTTCGGCACCGGAGGAATTAGCGGCCCTGATTGCGGCTACGGCGCACCCTCGACACCGCCTCCGTCATTGGCGCTGGCTGCGATGGTGCCTACAGGAACCCCAGCGCACATGCTCCACTAGGCACCGGCACTAGTGTGGGGCCCAACGTCAGCACCGACACCCATGCCTGTCACAGCACCGGGACCAGGCCAACTTACTGCAGTTCCCACAGGGTGAAGAGATCCCTTGGGTGGGAACGGTAGGGAACAATCACCTCCACTGGTGCTCTCCTTCTCCTCACCAGATGAGGCCCTGCCCAGCCCTGCCCATATCGCCTTACCGCTGATAAAGAAAATCATGGACATGACCAATACCCTTTGGCAGACCCCGGCCTCACTGCTACCTACGGCCAAGTGCAATGAGCTCCGGTACTTTGTGCCCTCCAAGGGCTATGAACACCTCTATTCCCACCCTCAGCCTGACTCCCTGGTGGTGGATGCCGCTAACCAGTGGGAGAGGCAAGGATTTCAAGGCCCTTCGCCCAAGAATAGGGACGCCAAAAAATTAGACGGGCGAAAGGTTTACTCCACGGGGGGACTGCAACTCCGAATATCCAACCAGCGGGCCATTGTCAGCAGGTACTCCTACAATGCCTGCTCTGCGATGGCTAAATTTACAGAGTTGCTCCCCTCAGACTGCCGCGCTGAATTTTCGCCTTTGGTTGAGGAAAGGAGACTGATCTCCAGAGCATCCCTTGAGGCGGCACTTGATAGGGCAGATGCGGCAACCAGTTATGGCTACTGGAGTGAGAAGGGGCTCGTGGCTCCAGGTTTCTGGCCTCTCCTATGAGGTACAGCAAACCATCCAAGATCTGCCTTTGAGGGTGAGACTCTCTTCTCAGAGAAGATGGACAAAAGGCTAAACAATCTTAAAGATTCCAGACCCACCTTCAGATCCCTGGGCTGCTATACTCCTTCAGTGCAGTGGAAACACTTCCACCCGCAGCCCCAGCAGTGGTTCGGTCAGCAGAACTGCCAAGATGGGTCCAGAAGGAGGAATTGGAATGGCAAGAGAAGGCCGCACCAACCCTCTGGCTAGGGCTCAGGACAACCCAAGCCATCTTCAGGGGCCAAGCCGGCCTTTTGAAGGCACAGTCAATGACAGTGTACCACATGTGACAATGGATCCACCCTGCCTTACCTTCTCGTCCCGACTAATCCCTTTCTACCGTGCATGGTCCCGTATCACCTCAGACCGATGGGTGCTCCAGAGCCCCGGGCCCTTTAAATTGCCGGCCCCGGGGCAGCTGCTCCCTTTGACCCCCCCCACCCGTCGGCGGCCGAGGGGGGGGCAAAAGGGGCAGGGACCTTAAAGCGCTGCAGGGTCCTTTGCCATGGCAGCGCTTTAACGTTGCTGCTCCTCCCCCCCCCCCCCATCGGCGGTCCAGCGCTGCCGCGGCAACGGTTTAATGTCCCTGCCCTTTTTGCTGCCCCTGTCGGCGGCCCTGCTGATAGGGTCCCTACCAGTAGGGCCACCGATGGGGATGAGGGGGGTGGGAAGAGGCAGCAACGTTAAAGCGCTGCTGCAGCAAAAGACCATCCTTAAAGTGCTGCTGCGGCAGCACTTTAACGTTGCTGCCCCTTCCCCCCCGTCGGCGGTAAAGACATACAACACATTTCCACTCCGCAATTCCTGTCGATTTCTATGTCAGTGAGTTAGTGAGCAAATCTGTAGTGCTACATAGCAAGTTCTTGTACCGTGTGTTAAGGAGTCTCGCGTGTTAAATAGGTAGCACTGGGAGGCATGGCGCTACCGCATGTTAAGCGGATTCGCGCATAAATGGGTCTGTACTGTAGTTTGGTAACTGTCTTTCATTTATTGGTAGAGGGAAGTGTTAACAAATACATAGAGAAATAAATATACTTTATTATAGTAGATGATTTCAGTAAACACTTCCTTGTAAAGATTCTTTGCTACTTTATCATAAGAAAATGTGGTTTGACTTGTAAAGTATAAAAATGGAGCTTATTTGAGGTGACTCTTCTGATATTTAAATGCATTATAAAACAAATAATCTTGTAATTTGTTCAGTTCAGTTGCAAAAATCTAAATCTTGGGAGTTAGTAAGAAAATGGCTTGTTAACAATTAAAATTTGGAATACTTTTTATTAAAGTTATAACAAAACACTAGCTAATCATGATTTAAATTTTCTAATTCCTTTTTGTAAAACTCTAATATGTAAACCAGGATTATAATTCAAATCCTGAATATCCTATTGTTGTTTTTGCCTTTGTTTTAATGCCATTTACCTTAGCTTTAATTTCTTTTGTACCAGATGTTCGGTTACTGCAGCTCTTATTTACAAACTGAAAAAGTGAAAGGGAAATCATCAGAGTAAAACAGCTTGTACATCATAAGCCACCAATATGCTAAGCCCTTGTGTCACTTAAACAGAAGTAGTACCTAATAATATCATTTAATACAGCTAAGGTCTGTAAATAAGGAACTTGCTTTTTGCAAGTTATAGTGATAAAAAGCTGAGATACAAATCCATTTCTCAGCAACACTCCCCTGATAATCAATCACAAAACACTGCTAATGCTGTGACTCTAGCTGATGTGGGGGAAATATGTTTACTTTGTGCTAAAGTGAGGTTCATTGCGGAGATGACATGGGCCTTTCATCCTGTAGCTAACTCCAGAGCTAACATAATTCTGAAGATAATGTGCCTTATTATGTTTACACATATGAGAAGTGGTCTTATTCAGAGCTGTTAAGTCTCAAACATAGTCTGTGTCAAATGCAGTGAGCACTTTTAATATGAACACTGAGAATAATTTAATGTTAATGTAAACAATATATTAGTTGCTGAGACCTAAAATTTCAAAAGACGCTGTTAGTGATTTTAGGATCATTGTTTGGGTGCTCAAGTTGGTACATTGAGCAGTTTCAGAGATCGAGTTCTCAGCAGTCTAGCAATCGGCCTCTTTAAAGTGCTTCAGATTGGGCACTCAGTAATTGAAGAACCTCAAATCACTAGTTCTTCTTTGAGAACTTGTCCATACAGATCCCATTATAGATGTATATGCCCCATGAATGCAAGCCTGGAATCTTTTACCCAGCAGTGTATTTCGCAGCTGAGTATGCCCCCTGCATGGGCATAAAGGGCAGAGCAGCCCTAGTCGTCACTATGTGTTGCAGCAAGATGGAGCTTAGGGTGACCAGAGAGCAAGTGTGAAAAATCGGGAGAGGGGCTGGGAGGTAATAGGCACCCATAGAAGACAAAGCCTCAAATATTGGGATTTTCCCTATAAAATCGGGACATCTGGTCACCCTAATGGAGCTACACAGTGTCACTGTCTGCTTCCCCATTAGTATCTTAAATAGTATTAGGACAGGGTTTTTAGATACTCTGTGTTGCTGATTTTTAGTACGATGTTTTACTTAGTGCCCATTTGAAAAAAATATTTTAAAATGTATTTTTTTCCTGACACTCTTTGTATTGATGGTGCAGGTCATGGCTAAGTCTCTATCTCTGGGCTTTAAAATCTGCCCTGCTTGTGAATCAGGTATGTCTGTGAGTGATGGGTGTACACAGATTGTTGCTAGAGCTAGAGGGAATTTTTCAGGAAAACATTTTTTCATAGGAAAAGGGCATTTCATCAACATAGAAACTTTTCACAGGAAAGGGATGGTTTCGATGAATTTCCAGTTTAAAAACATTTTTGAAAAATGTTTCAAAATTGTCAAAACAACCTACTTTGACATTTTCAAAATGAAATGGTCCATTTTTTGTTCAGAAATGTAAGTTATTTTATAGGGGGGTGAGTAAAAAAGTTTTGAAATTACTGAAACAAAACATGTTTGACCCAGTCTGAATGTTTTTTCAGATTTTTGGTTTGCAAATTTTTTTGAGGTTTTGACTTTTTGTCCTGATTCAGGATGGGAAAGTGTTTCAAAATCTCAGTGCTTGCAGGATGAGAAAAATGTTTCTGCTCAGCTCAACTTGTGATGCCCGTTTAAAAGTGTTTTTAATGGTGAAGTCAATGAGAGGAATGTTTTAGACTCTGAAGTTCTTCCTCAGAATAGTCTACTGTTTTGAAACCTATGCTAGGAGGTCTTCTGCCTCTAAGAGACCCCTTGCTTCTCAAAAGCTTGCTGAGCTTTCCCTTCCATCCTCCTCAAGTCAGTGAGTGGCTCCTACTGCCTGTGGTAGGAAGTAACAGGGATTTTCTGATGTTGCTTGACAGTGGTCACCATCCCTGGTACTAGACAAGAAAAAGTCTGTCTCATCATTCTAAGTTTCCAAGCCAGCTCCTTCCAAACTGGATCGGCACCATGTCACTTCAGAAACTGGAATCCTGCTCTTCCCTTTGGTATCACATCAACAATCCACTGTGACTGACACTGCTACTTTGGTAACACAGATTGCTTTTACAACTTCTGTGGACATAGTGGTTATGCTGGATCTGGAGTCCCCACTCTTGGATGATTCTCCAGTTTCTACTTGCTCTGTGTCCCTTCCAATACCAGAACCAATGATACAGATTATGAAAATCTTGCTATGACTATCATCTGCAGTACCAACATCTGTTTCTGAGACATTGGAGTCTGGATTTCCTTGTTCTGTTACAACTCCTCAGAGAGCTGCATCATTTCTGGAGGAAAATCTGCTTGTTTGCATCATCATCATTTCATAACAGTAGAAACACTTCTCCTAGATTTTCTCTTTGTTGTCTCAGCCTCGTTCCTGAAAGGGATTAAGAAGGGAGCCCCTCTCGTCATAGATCCCATGCTTTTGAGAGGTTTCAAGCATCTTGATTTCCACCTTTATGGCATCATATGCCTGCCCATTATGGGATGCAGGGGATCGGGGTGCAGCAGGGGGTTCAGGGCAGTGGGTTGGGGTGCAGGAGGGGTGCGGGGTGCAGCAGGGGGTTCAGGGCAGGGGGTCGGAGTGCAGGGTGCGGCAGGCAGCTCAGGGAAGGGGGTTGGGGTGCAGGAAGGGTGTGGGGTGCGGCAGGGGGCCCAGGGCAGGTGGTTGGGTTGCAGGAGGGGTGTGGGGTGCGGCAGGGGGTCAGGGCAGGGGATCGGGGTGCAAGAGGGGTGCGGCAGGGGGCTCAGGGCAGTGGGGAGGGGTGCAGGAGGGGTGCGGGGTGCGGCAGGGGGTTCAGGGCAGGGGGTCGGAGTGCAGGGTGCGGCAGGGGGCTCAGGGCAGGGGGTCAGGGTACAGCAGGGGGCTCAGGGCAGGGGGTTCGGCTGCATGAGGGGTTCGGGGGGCGGGCTCTGGCCCGGCGCACACCGCGGGCAGGGCAGGCTCCCTCCCTGCCTGTCTGCCCTGCCCCCGTGCCGCTCCGGGATGTGTGTATTGCTTTTGCTTCCGGCACCGCCCCCAGCATCTCCCATTGGCCAGGAACGGGGAACCGCGGCCAATGGGAGCTGCTGGGGGCGGTGCCTGAAGCAACATCAACACACACAGCAATGTCCCCCCCTGTTCCCCAGGTTCCAGCCGCTTCCTGGAGCGGCATGGGGGCAGGGCCGGAAGGCAGGGTGGGGGAGGGCGGGGGGGACTGCGTATTTGAGACCCCTGATCTAGACCCAGATCTAGGAATTGATCATCTCCTAAGGAACAACCTAAGACAGTGCAGCCATCTAACCAAGGGTTTGTCTAAGAACTGGAGGAGGCTCTTGTGGAGGAATGAGAGAATCAGCCCATTGCTATGGCTACATCATCTCCCCGTTCTCCACCCAGATGAAGTGGTTATTTTATCTCCACAAACAGTGATTTTTAAGGCCTTTCAGGACCTGCTTAAAAGAATGACAGACGTATCCCTTGAAGTCAGTCAAGAAAGGTTCTATAAATTATTCAACATTTTTCATCCAGTCTGTCATGGCTGCTTTCCCATGCCAATAAATGAGGTTATCCTCGAACCTGCTAAAGATTTGTGGCAGACCCTCCACACTGACCTCAGCAACGTCTAAAAGAGCAGACTACGAATACCAAGTTCTCCCTAAAAGATTTGAATATTTCTTTTCACACTCACCTTTAGTAGCAGCCTGATCCTCTAAGTCAATGGCCAGGGATAAGGACCCCCAAAAGATTATCCTTCTAGGGAGAAAGGTATATTCTTTAGCTCACCTTCAGATGCAGATTAACCATTATCAGGCTGTGGGTGCTAAGTACGACTTTCTCTAGTGAGACAAAAATCTTATAGCTGGGCAAAAAGCTCCGTCACGATATTAATTACCACCAAGTTGAGAACATGACAAGCTTTCATAAAAGACCGTAGTTGGCATATTTTTATATAGAGTAGGATTGTATACAAACAGTTGCTTCAATGGCTTATTCTTTGGAGTTCAGACTTCCTGTTCTGCCCCTGGGGTGTCTGGACCTTCACTGTCACAATATTTACCTATGGTTTTTTCTACAAGGCTCATGACTGCCTTGTGGAGACTAAGGTATGTCTATAGTGGAGCTGGAGGTGTAATTTCCAGTTTGGGTCGACATACCCGTGCTAGTTCTGATTGACCTAGAACTCTACAAATAGCAAGTAGCCTTGGCGGGATGGGCTAGCTGCCCCAAGTACAATCCTATCTGAAACCCTATGTACGTTTAAAAAAAATAAAAGTAAAATTAGTTCATAATAAATTTTAATGTAAGGTTGCAGTAGCGCAAATTTTCAAATGTATTTATTCAAAACCTAAACTATATTTAAACATTTTTTAAAAAAATCAGGTGGTTTAAATCTCTCCACCCTGGATCTCTAACTATATGTAGGTCCCAAACCTGAAAACATTTATGCATGTTTTTAATATTGCTGCCATAAGTAATCTCATTAATTCAAGTGAGGCTACTCATGATTCTCATGATAGCGAAGTTAAGCACATGCATAACAGTTTGTAGGTTTGGGGCATTATTTACCATTGTCGGAATCTGACTTATTTCTTAACCTCTGAAGAGTGATGTTGAAAGAAAGCATCTCCTGACCTCCATCTGACTGCCTTATATATTTCAGAGATGGGAATTCCACAATGATCTTGACTACAAAGCAATCGTAACAGTGGTGGAATGTTCAAAGACTTTCTGAACCAGGGCTACCCAGAGGATTCAGGGGGCCTGGGGCAAAGCAATTTCAGGGGCCCATCCATTAAAAAAAGTTGCAATACTATAGAATACTATATTCTCATGGGGGCCCCTGTGGGGCCCTGGGCCTGGGGTAAAATGACTTATTAATATGTTTTTCAATATTTTAAAGACTCCCTTATTCTGATCTGACTTCCGTCTCAACAAGAATCCAATTGAAACAGCTCCAAGTTTGTGCAACTTCCTTCCAACATGTAGAGCTATCACTTTTCTGCCATAAAATACCAACTAAATACCAACTAAAAAAGAGAGGTTGGCCAATTTTTTAAAAGTTTGCCTCCAAAATTGCACTGGCAAGTTTTTCCCCATATAAGCAAAACATGATTGGAATATGCAAATGGATATTTGCCTGGAAAAAAAAAAAGGGCAGTTGGATGTGAATACAGATTGCTCAAACAAAGGGACATGTAATAATAAAACAAATGAATGTGGGCTTGTAGTATGCAAATGTTTGCTCATAAAAAACTTTATAGATCCATTGTCAGTGTCTGATTTAAAATTTGGCCCATTCAAGCCACTTGTGGAAAAGATTACAGAAAAATGGTTCTGGAGCAGTTAAGGATCCTGACTTTAAAATGCTATTCTGTCTGAAAAGTTGACTTTGTAAAAATGGCATTGTGGGTTTTCATAATCATTATATCTGTCTCACTTATTTCCTCTAGAAATGTGCACAATTTACAAGTAAAAAGATGGGTCTTGTTTTTTTGTTTTGTTTTTTCTAATTTCCTACCTCCTCACAAATCTACACAGGTCTCTAGCAGTCGAGCTGGATTATTTCCATATTGTTCACTTTTACCCAGCAATTGAGGTTTTTCAGGCCAAAGTGTTCCTTCAGCTACACCTGTCTTCAGATTATGCCTTCAATGACACCTGTACAACCCCATTAGCTTTAAGTGGGGATAAATTAAGGTTGATCAGTAAGCGATTTTTAGATTGCTGACAGTCCTAGATCTTTATATAATTTATTAGTGCATGCTACATGGAATTTATTAAAATCAACAATGGACAAAACAAAGTTTACAGTAAATAGTAAATTAATTATCTTGACATAATTTACTGTAATAACTTTCCAGCATCACCTTTAATATAGAAAAATGCTGCAACTGAAATCCTTGCTGGTAGGGCATCTCAAGTCCAAAATTGGACTTTATGCATAAGCAGTGAGATGTACTAATAAATCAAAGTGCACTTTGGTTCAGATCCTCAAGGTCTTTAGGTGCCTAACTCTCATTGAGGATCTGGGCCTCTGTGATTTAACATTGTTTCTTTTGAAGGTCGTATGATATAACATGGAATTTTAGTATTAAAATCTAAAGATAGGTCAAGACTTACAATCTTAGTTCTTCTGCCTAAACAATCAGATGACTCACATTTTGAGAAAATAATTCACAATATGAGTACACATTTAACCACAACTAATTTCTAAAATAAAAAGATACTATTGTTGCACCGTTGTCACTGTTCCTTATTATAATAGAACAGATCAGGGTCACGGAAGTGTGTTCAAATAAATACCCATTTTATAGTGGGTTAGGAATGGTATATTTTATTCATAAGCAGCTCTTGCAGTAAAACCACTCAATGTGTCAAATGAAATGAATAAAATATTCAAAAATACATATGAATTTAAGGCAAAATGGCTGCTGTTCTGTATCTTAAAATATAATATTTCAAATAATTCAAATCTGCAATAATGTTCAGTCACTCAGTAAATCTTCAGTTTCCAGTTCTCATATAACATTACCTGAAGAGAACCAACTGAATTTATACTTATAATTATTGATATCAGATCTACTTTACATTGACTTCTCATGCACATGTTACTACTGTGAGGATGTTTCCAGCGCAGAAGGAAAAGGATAACATGAATGTAGAGATTAAAACTTATTTCCAAAATATTGAGTTCTGGTTCTTTTTAGTAGATTTATGTCATTTTAGGCCACTTGGCAGCTTTAAGATGAACAACCTTTATTGTAAACTCAGAAGAATGATGAATGCAATTAGGTGATAAACAGTGTCTGAATAGAGTATGCCAATTAAGCTATTTGATACCAACTTTGTTAGATATATGCTGCAGGTTATAGGATAATTAAAGGATTAAGGAAAAAATAAATTTTCATTTGTGAGACATGAAATATGCAGTACTAAAACAGAACTGTTGATCTTTTAGATCTTATGCTTTTCCTTAATTAGATGCAATTTACTTAATCAAATAAATAAATTTTATTAGTACTTAGTAAATGTGTCATTTGATATTGTAGGTTCTTTCATCATATTTCACTTTAATCAAGAAAGTTAACACCTGTGGTTTATTCACAAAAGCTTTTTTTTGTTAAATGAACACCCACAGGCAATGAAGCAATTACATTTGTTGCTTGTACCAAAGTAGGAGGCACTTAAATAGACCTCAGTAGGGATAGATGAGAACTTAGAGACTTTATTCTTTTGTCCAGCACTGAGATTAGCTCTTATCGTAGCTCAAGAAGGAAGCCTCTGAACTGAAAAGAAAAACTGGGAATGATTTAGGGTTCTTTTTAAATTTCAAACTTTGATATTGCTCAAGGTGATTAGAATACCTGTGACCTTATGAAAGTTCAGCCTTTGAAAAGCACAGGCTATTGTAGAATTCTGAAAGAAGAGACCACAAGAGCATGAGTGTATAATTCTCTGTGCTTTTTATTTTAGAAAAAATACAGCTACTTAATTATTGCTGCATATTTACATGCACGTAAAAATGATAGAGAAAATACACTAAGGCAATAAATGTTACTTTTTAAAATTCTTTTGATGTTAGGTGATTCCATCTTTGTTCATGTTGTACATAGCACATTACTCCTCAGCTATTCCCACAGAAATCAATACAGGCACCTCGTACACAAAACAGAATTGAAGTCAAGGAGACTACTTGAATAGTAAGATATGACTCA
Organism: Emys orbicularis; assembly: GCF_028017835.1. Lineage (NCBI taxonomy): Eukaryota > Metazoa > Chordata > Testudines > Emydidae > Emys > Emys orbicularis. Next base: position 94,309,674 of record NC_088686.1, on the reverse strand, counting down.
ATGTGAGTAAGGCTGCAGAATCAGGCCTTTTGTGACTTTTATCCATTTCTAAAAAATAAATACATAAATTATAAACCCTTACTTTTCTAGAAGTACAAAATCAGTATAACTCTAAGGCCTTTTACACTTAAAACTTTTGCCACGTTAACTATGCCAACGTACTTAATGTGAAAGAACTCCCCTAGCGTAGATGTAGTTATATCAGTGTAAAAGTGCTTATACCAGTATATTTTATTCTAGACAACCTAAGTGAAATAAGCTATGCCACTATAAAGTACCTTATACTGGTGTAATTGCACCTGTACTAGGGCTTTTCTGGCACAACTGTGTTGGTTAAAAAAATCACATACCGAGCTGACATCGTTATTCGAGTAAAACTTTATGTGTAGACCATGCCTAAGATGAGAGAATACTAGCAATGGTGATATTAGGTAGTTTGATTTTCTCTATCACAGTCTTGTTCCAAGGATAAATGTGAATTTAACAGTAGGGATTTTTGGTTCTGCATTTAGATATAATTAATTTTGTCATAGAAGGCTAAGCTGCTGATCCACCACCTGCAGTGAGTGCAGAATGCAGCAGTGTGACTTCTGTCATGGATGTACAGAAGGAGAGTCTAGTCTACCTATTGCTTTGTCTTCTACACTAGCTGTCTGTATAGGTCAGTTTTGATAATCTGCTGTTAAAATGTAAAGCTTTCAGTAGATTTGGTCCCAATATCTTGCTGATCTTCTCTTGCCTTATATATCTCCTTGACCCTTTGGTAAGAAAGGTACTACACTTTTGGTATTGAAAGTATAGTCTAGAATGAGCAAAGCCATATTTTTGCTAAAGAGCTTTGGAATGCCCTGCCTTCTAACATTAGGAAGGCCAAAGGTCCTGATCCTGCAAAGATTTATGCACATACATAACTTTATGCACTTTGAATAATCCCATGGAATTAATTGATTGACTCAGAGTGTAAAGTTAAGCATCTGCATAAGTCTTTGGAGGACTGGGGCTTTAGCTTTTATTTTAAAGGGGCATAAACAACTTTTTAAAAAATTATTGATTGTGGCCTGTCTTAATTCTTGATTGTAGTGAGGTGCCTAGATGATGGACACACACCATATAAAGGTATCATACTGTATTATTTTTAGATGTAATAATTTTGACAATACTTTAAAGTCAGTTTTTGATATGCAGAGTTCTGTCATGCTTTCCATCAGGATTTGTAAAAGTTACCAAAATTGTGTATTTCATGGTGTAAGACTATTCTTCATTGCAAATATGCTCTCTAGTATGCAAACTGTGATACCAGTGAAGCACATTTATAGCACCATATAGGAAACAAATGGGCCGGAGTTGAGATAATTTCTGCTCAGACGCACATGAAGAGGTGAATGGCTGCAGATGTTTGTGCATAGTTGTTCTGCAAGTCCTGGAATCCTGATCCCACCAACCCCTACCTGTTATCTTGCTAATGAATGCTTAGCTCTCTGCTTTGCCATGTGTCAGGTGAAGCAAGGTGGAAGAGAGGGGCTATTTGTGTCCTGATGATCAGACAATATCACTGCCTAGGATGTGAGACAGTTTCAGAACTGTGCATGACTAAGGATTGATTAAAAAGACAAGGTGGGGGAGATGTTGGTGAGACAAGCTTTCAAGCTTATACAGAACTCTTTTTCAGGTCTTCAGGACCTGTTTTTTTCATTGGGCTATAGCCAATCGAGCCTGTTACCTTTATGCACTTGATATTTCTGATACTCCTTTCAAATGACAGTAGTTTTATGCAAGAGAGACAAGGTGGGTGAGGTGATATCTTTTATTGGATCAACTTCTGTTCAGGACAGAGACAAGCTTTCGAGCTTACACAGAGTGCACTGTATGTAAGAGAGCGGTATGATTGGTCAGAGATCCAGTATGAAACTGGAGAAAAGCCTGTTGAGAGTCTTTGGGTTAAGTTTAGAAGCGAGAGCAACAAGGGTGATGTCGTGATGGGCGTGTGCTATAGACCACCAGACCAGAAGGATGAGGTAGATGAGGCTTTCTTTGAACAATTAACTGAAGTTTCCAGAACACAGGCCCTGGTTCTAATGGGGGACTTCAATCACCCTGACATCTGCTGGGAGAGCAATACAGCAGTGCAGACTACCCAGAAAGTTTTTGGAGAGTGTTGGGGACAACTTCCTGGTGCAACTACTGGAGGAACCAACCAGGGGCCGTTCTCCTCTTGACCTGCTGCTTACAAACAGGGAATTGGTAGAGGAAGTAGAAGTGGGAGGCAACCTGGGGCAGCAGTGACCATGAGATGGTTGAGTTCAGGGTCCTCACAAAAGGAAGAAAGGAGAGTAGCAAAATACGGACCCTGAACTTCAGAAAATCAGATTTTGACTCCCTTAGGGAACTGATGGGCAGGATCCCCTGGGAGGCTAATATGAGGGGGGAAGGAGTCCAGGAAAGCTGGCTGTATTTTAAAGAAGCCTTATTGAGGGTGCAGGAACAAACCATCCCAATGTGCAGAAAGAATAGCAAATATGGCAGGTGACCAGCTTGGCTTAACAGTGAAATCTTCGATGAGCTTAAACACAAAGAGGAAGCTTACAAGAAGTGGAAACTTGGACAAATGACTAGGGAGGAGTATAAAAATATTGTTTGAGCATGCAGGGGTGTAATCAGGAAGGCCAAAACACAACTGGAGTTGTAGCTAGCAAGGGATGTGAAGGGTAACAAGAAGGGTTTCTAGAGATATGTTAGCAACAAGAAAAAGGTCAGGGAAAGTGTGGGATCCTTAATGAATGGGGGAGGCAATCTAGTGATAGATGATGTGGAAAAAGTGGAAGTACTCAGTGCTTTTTTTTGCCTCGGTCTTCACAGACAAGGTCAGCTCCCACACTGCTGTCCTGGGAAACACAGTATGGGGAGGAGGTGAGCAGCCCTCAGTGGTGAAAGAACAGGTTAAAGACTATTTAGAAAAGCTGGATATGCACAAGTCCATGGGTCCAGATCTAATGCATCCGAGGGTGCTGAGGGAATTAGCTGATGTGCTTGCAGAGCCATTGGCCATTATATTTGAAAACTCGTGGCGATCGGGGGCGGTCCCAGATGATTGGAAAAAGGCAAATATAGTGCCCATCTTTAAAAAAAAGGAAGGAGAACTCGGGGATCTACAGTCCGGTCAGCCTCACCTCAGTCTCTGAAAAAATCATGGAGCAGGTCCTCAAGGAAACCATTTTGAAGCGCTTGGAGGAGAGGAAGGTGATGCTCAGGAACAGTCAACATGCATTCACTAAGGGCAAGTCATGCCTGACCAACCTGATTGCCTTCTGTGATGAGATAACTGGCTCTATGGGTATGGGGCAAGCAGTGGACGTGATACATCTTGACTTTAGCAAAGCTTTCGATACGGTCTCCCACAGTATTTTTGCCAGCAAGTTAAAAAAATATCGGCTGGATGAATGGACTATAAGGTGGATAGAAAGCTGGCTAGATTGTCGGGCTCAACAGGTAGTGATCAATGGCTCGATGTCTAGCAGCCGGTATCAAGTGGAGTACCCTAGGGGTCAGTCCTGGGGCCGGTTTTGTTCAACATCTTTATTAATGATTTGGATGATGGGATGGATTGCACCCTCAGCAAGTTCACAGATGACACTAAGCTGGGGAGAGAGGGGGGAGAGGTAGGGATAGGGTTCAAAGCGACCTAGACAAATTGGAGGATTGGGCCAAAAGAAATCTGATGAGGTTTAACAAGGACAAGTGCAGAGTCCTGCACTTAGGACGAAAGAATCCCATGCACTGCTACAGGCTGGGGACTGACTGGCTAAGCAGCCGTTCTGCAGAAAAGAACCTTGGGATTACAGTGGATGAGAAGCTGGATATGAGTCAACAGTGTGTCCTTGTTGCCAAGAAGGCTAACGGCATATTGGGCTGAATTAGTAGGAGCATTGCCAGTAGATTGAGGGAAGTGATTATTCCCCTCTATTCGGCACTGGTTAAGCCGCATCTAGAGTATTGCATCCAATTTTGGGCCCCCACTACAGAAAGGATGTGGACAAACTGTGGAGAGAGTCCAGCGGAGGGCAACAAAAATGATCAGGGGGCTGGGGCACATGACTTATGAGGAGCGGCTGGGGAACTGGGCTTGTTTAGTCTGCAGAAGGAAGAGTGAGGGGGAATTTGATAGCAGCCTTCAACTACCTGAAGGGGGGTTCCAAAGAGGATGGAGCTCGTGGTGGCAGATGACAGAACAAGGAGCAATGGTCTCAAGTTGCAGTGGGGGAGATCTAGGCTGAATATTAGGAAACGCTATTCCACTAGGAGGGTGGTGAAGCACTGGAATGGGTTACCTAGGGAGGTGGTGGAATCTCCATCCTTAGAGGTTTTTAAGGCCCAGCTTGACAAAGCCCTGGCTGGGATGATTTAGTTGGTGTTGGTCCTGTTTTGAGCAGGGAGTTGGACTAGATGACCTCCTGAGGTCTCTTCCAACCCTAATGTTCTATGATTCTATGAGAGCTCATCTTCAGGTCTGGGAAACTTAACCAGAATGTCACAACCCAACAGACTGTTTAGCATAAGTAGTTAACACACACTTCAAGGGACCATTCAAGGTGAAGTGGTGTGTTAACACCGCTCCAATCATAGGGAGGCGGGAAAGCAGCTGGGGGTGGGGTTGCTAGTGGGTTTAGATTGTTGTAATAAGCCATAAATCCAGTGTGTCTATTCAGTCCATGATTTTTAGTGTCTAGTAAAGTCTTTTGGAAGTGTTGTGCAGGTTTCCTTTGAGGATGAGGATTGATAGGTCAGATATAGAGTGATCACTTCGTGTCTCTCACCAACAGAAGTTGGTCCAGTAACAGATATTACCTCACCCACCTTGTCTCTCTAATATTGTGGGACTGACATAGCTACAACACTGCATACAGTAGTTTGATGTGTCATTTGTAGCTCTGAGAGATGTTGGGTAGTGGATTACACCAGCAAGGTCATTTTGCCCCTATGCATGTAATACTGCAGGACTGAACCTGACCGTAGATCATGGGTGGGAGGGAGAAGTGGTTGTGGTGAATGCTGTGCATGGGTAAACTGTCAATAACAGAAAATAGCACAGGTATTTGCAGTGGGGCATTTAAAGCATAATTGTAGCATCAGACATGAAGGAAATTTGAGTAAAGTGGAAGTGTCAGCACATTCTAAAACCTAGATCTACAGGCGATGGAGTGAAACTCCATGTATTTATGCTGAGATGGATGTCCTACACAGATCAGTTGGACTTTAGACATTTGATTGTCTTTTACTGACTTCCACCTTCATTAGTTAGTTACTTCTGTTCTGTCTACCCGTCAGTAAAATCCTTTTATGATTTTCTTTGCTGTTTTGGTGATATATTCTGCCCATTGGCATATTTCATTGGACCTCACTGTGGTCTTTTTTCTTTTTAATCAAGTGTATTCATATATTCATTTTTTAGCAGTTAAAGTGGATCCCCTCTCAAAGTCAAGACTGGTTGAGTAGCAGGAATTTTCTGTAGTGGCTGGTAGGAAGTATTACTAGTATTTAAGTCTACCCTATATTCTTAGGCATATAAACTATCAAATATAATATTTAAGAATTATTTTGCTTATAAGAGCCTATCCTTATCTGAAGTTGTGAAATGTTCAGTGATACTATTTTGTCTTACAAGCATGAATCATAGTCATTGCATGCTATATATTTTGAATCAATTCTTTCATGCTGGTTAAATGTACGCAGCTCTGAACTGTGTTATTTTGGTTACTAATGCAACCGTAGGTGCTGGAACTAGGAGTGCTGGGGGTGCTGCAGCACACCTTGGCTTGAAGTGGTTTCCATTATGTACAGGGTTTACAGTTTGGTTCAGTGGCTCTCAGCACCCCGACTATAAACATTGTTTCAGCACCCCTGAATGCAACTGTGTTTCTATTTCTCATGTTTTCATTGAGTTAGTCAGGTCCTGAATTTACGGCATGTAATATAGTTAATGCATAGTACATATAGGCAATAAAAGGTCTTTGTCATATAGTATAAGGTCACCATCATTAATTTTCAAATTGTAAAAAGAGACTTGCTGTTTTGTGATGGTCATTATTGCAATATAATGTGCTGTGGATCCTGCCTGCACATAGAATGAACTGTGATCTTAATTAGAACTTTGACAAGCCCACTCCGATAAAATGATGAGATTATTCGTAATTGATGTCACAATCAATTACCATTTAGATCATCATGAGCCTACTAACAGGTCTAGCCTTGGTGCTGGCCCCAGGATGTTGATGAGTGTGTGGCTGCCCTGTTCATGCTGTTACTGCGACAGGAGGGCAGATTTTCAGTCAACATCCTAATGACCTCTTTTGAAGTCTATTAAATTAATGACCCTGTCATACTGGTCTAACCTCTTACATCTTCATTTTGGATTTTTTGTTGCAAACTAGTGTTTCTGGAGCATGTGATAGAACAGATACTTGGGAAAAAATTTTTTTTTCTAATCTAGCACTGTTTTAGAGACCTTAGAAGTATTAATTCATGGCATGACAAAAAAAAAAAAAAAAAAAAACACCAAAGGGTTCACTTTACAGGTTATATCTTGGGGGATTGAATTTCCTTTAAAGAAACACATTCTTATTCTACATTGTCTACCTTGTATTTTGATCTTCCCTAACTATAGGTGCCTAAAGGGCATGTTTGGTTAGAAGGAGATAATCTCAGGAATTCTACAGATTCCAGGTGTTATGGACCTGTTCCTTATGGACTGATAAGAGGACGCATTTGCTTCAAGGTATACCTATAGGATCTAAAACCAGTTACTTCAAACATTTTTTAAAAAGATATAAAAGCAAAAGTCTACTCCCATCCTTAGCAACATCACTGAACTAAATGGGGATGAATATCAGAACAACTTGGACCTTTTAGATTGTTTCAAGAAAAGTCTCTCCATATTTTTGGGACGGAGACAAATAGTTTCACTTGAAAATGTACACCTCAAATGATCACCATCATTAAGGCTGTGTCAACAGTTTGGCAAATGAATCTATACCCATTCCATATATGTGGAATACAATCCATCCCCACCTTGCATTTTTTGTAATTATATTTCCAAAATGATGAAACAGTATCATTTTGTGTTTAGCTATTTTATATAATTTTAAACAAAATATCATTTGAGACATAGTTCCATATTGCAAAGAACAGTGACTGGGGGGGAGGTTGTCTTTTCTAGGCCTAGTTACTTTAGGACCGTAACTCTAGACCCACTGACTTGCCTACACCATCCTTAATAAACTGTTAAACTGAAATCTCTGAACCAACTTTAACTCATGACAGATCCACCATAATTATCTGCCCTTCACTGCTAGATCTGAATCAAGTCTCTTGTTAAATGTTTTGTTACACAATAAACCATGTAAGCTTACTTTTACTGTTTATATAACCTATATTTCTATAACCCTATTTCCTATTATATTTTCATATTATTTCTGTCTGCATTATGAATCAGTGTGTACAACTGTATTTAATCACTTATAAAAAATAAGGAACTAGGATTAATTTCTCTTTCTAAACAATTACTAGAGGAAGCAAGTTGGTACAATTCAGTGGGTTCATGCAGTAGGCTTTAGAAAACTAGGTTTAAATCCTGCTGTGGACAAAGAGAAAGGTTGCTGGTCACTATTTGCTACATACCACAAAACCACCACATACTGTAATTCAGCACAACTGGCATATGTGCTCAGAAAAGACGCAACTCTTGTTAAAAAATATTGTGTGTATTAATGCAGCTTAGAATTGTAGGAGTGCATTTTCACTTTTCAGAAAACCTTGCAACTACTGACCATAATCAGTAATTGCTTACTAAACCTGAAATAACATTTTCCCCTCAGCTTTGTTTGACCTCTGTTCTTTATGGGTTATTAAAACATTTGCCATCAGTGTCTCCCTGGCACATTACAAGTTCTAGCTGTTCCATCCCTGAATGTTTGTCTTAACATGCATTTCTAGAGCATAGAACAATGATTATTCTAAACAGTGTAGTGATTTTGTGATATTGACAAATAACCACAAGGATAAGTTCGGTAGTGGTTGTGGCCTAAAGTTTGACCCAAACCTGCAAAATTACAAAGCTAGTTAGTGCATCGCCCACATAAAATTTATATGTAGCTAGTGAGCCCATTAAATTATTTTAGTGAGAATCTAGTGTTAGTCATCTTACTGAAAAATCTCCAGTCACTGTAACAGGATTAGAGAACTGCCACTTAATATTATATTTTTTAGTCTGAGGTGGCCTTTTGCCAACTGATGATTATTAATGTTCTGCTGAGAATAAAGCATATGGTGTGTAATAAACAAGAGTGAGTTTATACTTCAAAACACTGTATGTTTTAGGAAACTATTGAGATGTCTAACACTGCTATAGCTATAAATCAGTGTACAGTAATCTGCATAACACCATATTGTAGTTATTGAGAGAACATTTCTTCTTTACTTTTAAAAAAGAACGAACAAAACTCAGTTGCTGTAATTTATTTTTTAAAAATTATGCATATCCTGAGCAATCATGATTGGTGTAAAGTAACCTGCCTTCCATGTCAGACAGTCTGTACTGTGGGGTATTCCACATCTCCCTGCTGGCTGAAGGCAGAACAAAGATTAACAGCCACCCTAGGTCCTGGAGTGCCTCTCCGTGGAGAACCCCAGACATCTTTGCCTCCACTCCTGGGCAGAAGGCAGACTAAGGATCTCCCCTTTGTAGCAGAGTCCTTCAGGACAGGACTACCAAAATCATCTGAACTCATGGAAAACTGATTTAAAAATTTTTTTTTTTTAAAACCCTCTCTATTGGCAGAGGGGTTTTGAGCCAGATTGCCGGCTGGAGCAAACCTGTTTTATCTTACTCTCACTCCATGAAACACTCCAGGAGCCACCAATCCCAGAAAAAAAACCAGAAAAGCATTTCAGAACTATTTTCCAACTAAAGCAAAGAAAGAATTGTGTGTTCCATTATCCCCATTATTTGAAGAAGTAGTCAAGGTTTAATGGGCTCCCAAGCAAAGCTAAGCATCCTACACAGAAAAATGATAGAGATTCTATTCTTTACCCATGGACAAGAAAGACTTGGTCATTCTACCAAATGTGGATGCAGCAGCCACTGCATTAGTAAAAGACACTAATTGCCTCAGAGGGAGAGCCACGGGTGAGTTTAGCAGGGATAGACTGTATGACCCAGTAAGGACAGGATCAAGATAAAAAAACTGAAGGCAAGTTTGAACTGAAAGCAAATAGGAATAAGATCTGATTAGCAGCTTCTCTTGTAGCAAATGCTTCTCTGAATTCCCTTAGATTCACAGCTTGCTCCGTGGCATCTAATCTGGTAGCCCAAAGACTCCTCTGGCTCCATCTCTGGAAACCAAACACACAGGTAAAACACCTTATGATCTCAGCCAAGTATTTAGGGGGCAAGATGTTTGATGGGGACATGGGGGGGGGGGGGAACAGTAGCAGGTGAGAAGAAAGTCTTTTCCATGTCATTGACCTGAGGAGATCTATAGAACTTTTCTTTGGCACATGTTTTCGGTTTATGCTTACCAGCCCACAAGAAATCCACAGAGACTTCATATTTGGAAGAGGGAGATGGTACCATTTCAATAGATCAAGAAACTTCAAATAGTGGTCTTCTGGAAGACCTGCATCAAACTATAAATCATCTACCTGACTCTGTGCCCAAAATCCAACACTACCTCCCATCTTGGGATGGAGTAGGGGGGAGAGGAGGAGATTTCAGAAGTTTGTCCACTTACAGGGGACACCTACATCAGGCAGGTGGATACTAGGGACAGTTCTACAGGGTTATGCTATTGAACTTACCAAATTCCTCAAAGACAAGTTCATAGTCTGTCCCAGAAGAGAGAACAGATAAGTACCAAACAAAGCAAACAAACATCTCAGCATCTGAGCCATAGAATCAGGATCAACAAGACAGATTCTGTGGTGTGTACTTTATTCTTTTCTGTCCCAAAGAAGAATAGGAACACAAGAGCCATCTTAGATCTTAAGTCTCTTAACAAATCCACCAGCTCTCTCAAGTTTTGGATGGAAATCCTGAAGTCTGTCATTGCAGCTCTGTCACCCAAGATTTCATGACTTCAGCAGACTTTGAAGAGGCTTATCTTCATGTGCCAATCAGGGAGATTCACTGAAAATGTCTGTGCTCTGTTACAATGGGAAGCATTTTCAGGACAGGACTCTCTGTGGACTAGTGACTACCCCACAGGTTATCTCACAAGATTTGGGTGGGCTTAGCAGCCATTGTCAGGATACACATGTATCCCTATCAGATTGTCCTTCAGGATCCAGGGGAGACTTACAGGATCATGGGTTTCTGTAAACATAGAGACGAGGCTTTTTTTTTTTTTTTTTTTTAATATGGAGATAGGTATATCTCATAGAACTGGAAGGGACCTTGAAAGATCATCGAGTCCAGTCCCCTGCCTTCACTAGCAGGACCAATTTTTTGCCCCAGATCCCTAAATGGCCCCCTCAAGGATTGAACTCACAACCCTGGGTTTAGCGGGCCAATGCTCAAACCACTGAGCTTCCAGCCATCTCAAGGACTTCTGCATTTAGGAATGATCCTGGATACCATGGAGATGTCTAGGATTACTCTTACCATATCAAAAAGAAATTGTAACCAATCAGGATCTGAGAATCACTGATCTCAGGTCAGTCACGTACTCCCTCAAGTGATGGACTGATTCTTTGTGATTCCAACAGGAGACTGAATGGCATGAAAGGAATATAAGCAGAGTACTTTAAATCAAGAGCATGAAAACTTATTGGTGGTCCACAGCATTTCTATCACTCTTCAGCTAAAAGGCAGGCCTCTAAATCCTCTACTGAAAGATGGAGCAAAGCATATATTACTGAAGCTTATAGAGCACCTGGAGCAAATCCACCGGATAACCTCACAGCTTATTCCAAGGAGTTCAGCAATTTGTTGGGCTAAAAGGTCTGGTGCTTAATGTGGAATCTGTAAGGCAGCTATGTGGACATCCGTGCACCTGTTCATGAAGCATTACAGCGTTGATTTCTCTTCTTCCTTAAATGCAGCATTCAGGAGAAGGGTACTGCAACATGTGCTGCCCCAGCAGTAACCCAAGACAAGTTCCTGTGTAAACAATTTGAATCACCCCCTCTCCCCCAAAGTTGAGTATGCTTTCCACATCCCACAATACGGACTGTCAGACACAGGGTGGGGGTAGGATGTGGTGAGAAAGGAAAACTTTCTCTTTACCTGTGAATTTTCTTTCTAATACTCTTCGTGTCCGACATTCTGGCCCAACCAGCGTGGATGCATTTGTCTGAGAACTGAAGTTGTTTTTCTCCACTGTCCCAGATTATAAGCTTCCTAAGGCTGTGTTATGAGGTTCATATGTCCAAGTTAGGTGACTTATACTAATATATTCAGTAAATATTTTTCAGCTTTGGAAGCAATCATTCTGGGTTCCCCACAGAAGGGTGGTCCTGGACCCAGGCTAGCTGTCAATCTTTGTTCTGGCTCCAGCCAGCAGGAAGAATTATTATTACTATATTACCCTATAATACAGACTGTCAGATATGGAGGGTATTAAAAAGATTGGTAAGTAAGAAGGAAATCTTCCTATTGTGGTATCCTCATCTCAACTAAAGAATTAAAAGGTGACAAGTGTAAAGTATATATAACAAGACGGAGTATGGAAATACAGTATAATTCCACTTATCCACATTCTCTTTTCGAATAATCTTAGTTATCTGAAGCCACACATCTCTCCCATGTAGCCGTTAGTTAATCACCCGCTAGTAACGTCTCATTAGGCTCATCACTAATCGATGGCTTTGTATTTGTATAGTGGTTCTGAGCCGCTACCTGCAATTACTGAGACCGAATCCCGTTTCAGCAGCAACAGCAACTGACAATGTCTATGTCAGACTGTGATTAGTCAGTTTAAAAAAAAAAAAAAAATTTCAGAATTCTGTCCACAGTAGTTTAATACATTTTTGGTGTTTTAATAAACTCAAAGTTGGGTTACTTTACTCTTTTATAAAGTACAAAGTATTAAGCAAACATCAGCATTACTCCTTTTATTCCCCACATTTCTACATCAGTGAAACTGAAGCACAAAATAGCACTCTGTTTATCCGGTCAGTTACCAGAAACTTTCTGATGTCCCTCAGGCCATTTGGATAAATGGGTGTGTACAGTATTGAAATTAGAGTTTTAAATCAATGATCAACTAACTTTTACCGTATTTCATTTTACAGATATGGCCTCCGAATGATTTTGGATTTCTGCGTGCTAGCCCTAACGGTCACAGATTTTTGGATGATTAAGAGAACTAATAAGTGAATTCTGCCAGTTTACTGAACTGTCTTACAATGCTTTAATAGCTTTTTTTACTGATTGAATGAAACAATGTATTTGTATTTACAATAAATTAAACATTGTGACTTTTTGAGCTAAAGTTTCACTTTATTAGCATCTAGAATAAAACATATGCTGAAGTCAGTTATGGAAATTAAATGCTGTTGTAATTACAGTTATTCAGCTTTCTTTAACCATTCATGATGAGTTCACACAAGAAAGTGTCTTATAGTCTAAGGGCTAGACCCTTACAGGGGATTTTGGCTCAGCTTCACAATGCCTAATTTTAGGCACCCAGTCTCCCTCTACAATGCATGGGGAGAGCTAAGCACCTAAGAATGGTATTAACAGAAGGCAGCAAGCTGAGTAAGGGGGCTACCCAAGCTAAGCAGAACAAAATACTAAGGAGGGTGGTGGGGCAGAAGCAGCAGCAGATTCACATGGTTCTGATGTAGCTGTGGTGGCATGTAGAATGGACTTCCATCTTGAATGGTCCCTTGCAAGTTTTCTTCCTTCAGCAAGAGTCAGGATGGGAAGATTTAGGCTTCTTAAATCCCTCAAAATAGTATCTTCCAACTTCATTCATGGTTGGCTTCATGCTCTGCTTTCTTCAACCTCAGCTCTATTAACCTTCTGTAAAAGTGTACCTCCTTTTTCACACTGGACACAACCCCACCATTTCTGTCAACTTGTTCTCAACTGTTGCAACTTGCCAGGACCATCTAGTCTGTGGCAAAAGTCAAACTAATGGATTTTAAGAATATGCTGTAACTTTTGACACTAAAAACTATCTAGTATTCTCTTCTCAGTTGTTTTTAATGGCCATGTTTCTCCTCCATACAGATAACAGAGTTATCATCGCTACTGCATTGAACCCTCTTAATTGTAACACACATATCCTGCTGCCCAAATAGAGGGCTCTGAAGATGGTGAAATGCCATTAATGCAAAACCAATCTAACATATGACTTCTTTGGATACAGCACCTCCTGCTGTCAACTGACTACCCAAATGGATAAAACTATTCACCTATTCAGTGTCATTAACATCTACTTGCAGCACTGGCAGGTCATTTGTTTCCATTTTACAGGAGGCATGCATGGCTTTGGCTTTATAACCATTAATCTGAAGTCCCATCGATTCTGCAATTTTTTGCAGTTCTTCCAGCATTAGCTGTAGTTGGTAAATACCAGGTAAGGCAATATCATCCATACACTTGAGATCCTCAAAAAATGAATCTAAGTTTCACACCTCCTATATTGTCCTCAATCAGATAGTCTATTAGAACATTAAATAATAATGCAGGTGAGAGAAAACATCCCTGTCATACACCGATTCTATTGAAAATCAGTCTCTAATACAGCCATTGACCCTCACGCAGCTAAACGTACCATGGTACAGTTTCTCTATTAGATACTTTATGTCCTCATCAGAGGGAAGTCGTTTTTGTCGCCTTTTACAGATCCAGACTAAGAGTCCTGTGGCACCGTATAGACTAACAGACGTATTGGAGCATAAACTTTCGTGGGTGAATACTCACTTCGTCAGATGTCTGACGAAGTGAGTATTCACCCACAAAAGTTTATGCTCCAATACGTCTGTTAGTCTATACGGTGCCACAGGACTCTTTGTCGCTTTTTATGTCCTCAGGCACCCCATGCTGGCGTGGCAGTAGCCATAGTGCTGACAGGTTAACTTTCTTTTGCCACTCCAGTCATTTTTCAGTAACATTCCACAGAACATATACAGCATGAGTTGCCCTGCCCCTCAAGGGCAGCTGGGCACCCATCTTCACTAGGGATTCACAGCCATACGTGTCTAACTCTAGGGAGAGTTTAAGCCAGGTCAGCCCTTTCTCATAAAAAAAATTAGGTAGTGATGATGGCCATTATTAATTGGGCCAGAGAGAGTGACTCTATAGCTCAGTGGTTAGGATATTCATCTGTGAGACGCAGGTTCCAGTCCCTGTACCAATGACTATTTAAGTAGAACAACATCAACAGGAGAGACTCACTCACAATACCCTATAACCAGGTGATTGGGATATTCATCTAGGATGGGTTAGACCTGGGTTCAAGTCCTTGCTCCAGATCAAGCACAGTGGGGACCTGAACCCAGGTCACTCACATCCCAGGTGAGTGTTCAACTACTGGGCTACTGCTATACCCACCCTGTTTTAAGTGGGGTCCAATCCAGTAGGCATGCTCTTAGGCAGACTCTGAGAACACCCACCAAATCAGACCCTGAGCAGCTCAGCAGTGTCAGAACTTAGGTGGCTTTGTACTTGTCCACTCACAGAAATGTAGGCATGCTGGGGATTTCACTACTGGCAACTTAGGCACCTAGAGATTTTAGCCACATGCAGAGTTAGGCAGCAGCTTAGCAGGGGCTTTGAGGATCTAAATTTTTGACTTGGTGCCTAAATCCTATTGTGGACCTACGCTCAAGTTTCCATTCATAAAATATTACCAATGTAGTTAAATTAAAAGTCCAAATGACTTAGACAAAACTATGATTGCAAAGCTGTTTCTTGGACACAAGTCACCATGCAAATTCTTGAGGTGGCAGAACCACTCTGTATTAGCAACACTTCAAACAGCACATTTGCAGAAATGCAGTCCTTAATATATGGGAGACGTCATTAAACTATTACATGGCTCTGATCTTAACTACTGGAGTCTACTAACACGTGACATGTAGGAAAGAGGTAACAACTTTGTGCACATAAGCCCCTCAATTCAGTTGAATATGCATATTGTAAGATTGCTTAAAAAGCTTTGACCATTTTTTAAAAAGGCACAGGACCATTGTTTTGTACAGCAGCTGCTTCCTAGTAATTTTACCTTCCTTCCTTCCAACATATTAGGCTGATCTCCATTCTCTTCCAATTCCAGTAACAGTTTTGTTTTCAGAAAAATACTTCTCATGTTAAGTGTTTATAAGGTAACTTTTGTCATCTTTGATGGTAATGTGAGATTTAGCTACTCTGAAGGTAGTCCCCCAGCTATAACTGCTATAATCTTAGGGAGAAACGAGTGGCATCTAGACCAAACAAACAAATGGAATGTAAATAAATTAATTAAAAATGATGAAAGGACTCATTTTTAGGGCAGGAAAAGGACAGTTTTCAAATCAGTGAAAACAAGCAGAACAAGCACCATTTTCACAGGACAGTTCAAATTCTATTAAGTACAGAAATGTGTCTAATTTGATTAACTGAAGCACTTACAGCTCTTTTGTTTAAGGTCTTCTGGTTAAAACTTGAAAATAGATTTAAGCCCTCCTTTTCAGCCCTGACAGTGTGCTAGCACTTGCAATGCACACCTTTCCCCTGAAACATTTACTAACCGATTCTGTCCACTGACTATTCAGCTGGATGAAACCAACACATGCAAGTGGGACAACTCTTATTTCATCGAAGGATCTCTATAATTAATGAACATGTGTCACAGCAAACCAAGGAAACCTCTTCAGCTTCATTTCTGGAGACAGTATACTTCCCACCACATCGGCATAAGCGTGTATAACATTCTTCATCTGTTGAAACAAACAATTTAAAAAAAAACTTAGTGCTTGAGCACAAACAAATTGTTTGAAGCCATCATTGCAAAGCTCCTTTTTAAGATTGAAATATGTAATCTTACTGTTGAACTGATGATGGAAGTTACAAGTTTGCAGAGTTTGTGAAGGACCTCTTATCACTATTAAGAAAGGTAGAGCCTGAATACAACAGTTCCTGCAACAGTATTTAACTCTCAGATAGCTATAGCTGTAACATTAAAGGCTAGTGTTTCATTGACTATGAGGCGCTCCCTGTGCCCAGCAGGAGAGGAATCTTTTCATTAATAAAAACAAACAATAATAATTAAATTTTTAAAAGTGTACCCCCACCAATGAAGTAGTGCTAGGAATCTGCAGAGAACCAGTGGTGAACTCTGAGCAAGGAGGACTGGATTCTGAGAGAATGCCAAGAATCTTGGAGAAGTCTGGAAATCACTTATGTGAAAACAGATAGGATGTAAATACAATTTTCTGTGATTAATAATTGGCCTCAGTAATGCAGGTTATGAAGATTCAAAAACAGTTCTGAAGTTAGGTTAGAGGAGAGAGGGGGAGCATAAAGGAGAGGGCAAGTTACACAGTTTCCACGATTTTTAAAAATAAAATGTCAAATGATAAAACCCCCCAAATTATAATGAAGTAGAGAGGTGAAACACTGACAAAATGGAAATCTTGTGTGTGAGAACAGCAAAGGATTCAAACCCACTTACTTCTCTGAGGAAGGGTGGGTTTTCTCTACCACTGAAAACAGCAAAAGGAGAGCAAAACTATTGACTACCATGGAAAGCCAAGTGGCAATTCCAAATCTATATCTAGCAGCACTGAGGAAGGGCATTTGCATAACTTATAAAGATATGAGAGGATGAGACTGATGAGAAAAAGGAAAATATTGGGCAATGAAGAATAGAGCAGCAAAAATTAAATAAAGTCAAAATACAAGCAAAGAAAACAAACAAAAAAAGAAGGGGGAGGAAGTAAATTTCAAAGGGAAAGACAAGCAACATACAGAAGTTTAGATAAATCAGAACAATAACATGTCAAACGAGATATAGAAAACTTAGCAAACATTTCCAGTCATCACAGTCAAGGCACATTAAAAAGCTCAAAGAAGCTCAAAGATTGAGGGCAAGTCTACACTACAGTGTTACATCGGTGCAGGTGCACCAATGCAGCTGCGCCGCTGTAGCGCATCTGGTGAAGATGCGCTATGCTGACGGGAGAATGCTCTCCTGTCAGCATAATTACTCCACCTTGGCAAAAACTATAAGCTATGTCGGCAGGAGAGCGTCTCCTGCTGACATAGCCCCGGTATGGACTTGCCTTGAAACTTGCATTGCGGGGCGGTATAGGGGGAGGCTTTTTCAACCCCTGAGCTATGTAAGTTAGATCGACTTAAGCGGTAGTGTAGACCTGCCCTGAGGAAGCAGCCAGGATGACTCTAGCCAAGTCTGTTAGCTATCCCATCCCTCCTCTCCCCATATAAAAAAAGTGAAACATTCATACCCTTATTCCAGGACATGTCTTCAAGATAAATTTGAGCATCCACTGGCCATGTTTGCATTAGATCATCTTCTAAAAGAAAGTAGTGATACATGTTCAGTTCTGATAAATTGAAGAGACAGAACTATTTGGTTTCTTACCTATACATT
This sequence comes from Emys orbicularis, assembly GCF_028017835.1. Classification (NCBI taxonomy): domain Eukaryota; kingdom Metazoa; phylum Chordata; order Testudines; family Emydidae; genus Emys; species Emys orbicularis. The sequence continues at coordinate 94,292,083 of NC_088686.1, read as the reverse complement.
GGTAGTCCGGTGTATACACAGTTCACCAGTCAAATCACTGGATGGCCCACTCATGAACGTGGTCAAAGAGGCATTTCTCTAAAATGGTTTTGGTGCCAATGTCTCTGTTATAAGGCTAGGAGTGACTCACACTACCCCAAAGATGCTTCCAAAAGCTTAAGAAAACATTAAAGGGCAGGATACTGATTTAAATAGGTCATCCACTCACCCGAAAGGATGGGAGGGAGGTTTAAATGGGCAAGCTTTCATTTTTAAGTTTAGCTACCATTGTGACAAGCATGATATAAATGCCCAGAATAACAGATGTAGCTACTTTTCTAGAGCCGAAATGCTAGGCCCCTGCTTACTCTTGGACTTCTGAAAGGAGGACCCAGAATTAACCTTCTTGTCTAGAGAGAGTCAAAGTTTGCTGAGGTCCAGACATTCTTTTATGATATACAGGATCTCTCCAAACAGCTTTAGAATGATAGTCCTGGCCTGTACCAAGTGAGATTTAGATGTTCGGATGCTCACAGATCCACATTTAGCAATGATGAAGAACAGCATGAAATGGAATGTAAAGCATGTAATGCAATTTGACACATCATATTGGAGGAACAAAGACCCTTAACTAGTTTTTATACTTTCCCAGCCTACTTAGATTTGATATATGCAGTTTGCTCAAGGCCTTTAGAGGTTACAACATAGGACATGGCCTGTCACAGAGCTGCAGCTAAAACAACATAATCCCTCTTAAATGGTGGATTTCAGATTCCTATTCAATGAATAAGCCTGGGGCTCTTTTGAGTTTCAGGGTCTTTACATAACTTGGGCAACCAGTTTGGGCAATGCATCTACTCGCCTTCCTGTGGTCATATAGGTAGGTTTCTCTTCAGGGCACTGTATGACTTTGTGCATTTATATTATGTTCCTCAATGGAAGCAGAGTATTTCACCATCCTCTGAAATGGAGGAGGACTTGGCCTATCCTTTTCCTATGGACTTTTTGCCCTTCTATTTGGATGAGAGAAACTGAGGATAGCAGCTTAAAAAAAGACAGTGAAAAGGGCTACTGAGGGAAGAATCCAGGGACTAAGGGAAAACTGCCCTTGGAGAAGACATCATTGATACCATGGTGCAGGAAAACCTTTCCCGGGAGAGGGAGATAAAGCAGACCCAGGACCTGCGTGGAGCGTAAGTGCCCATGGTGGCTGTGCACTAGACAGGGTGGACTGGGAGGGAAGGGAGAGAGGAAAACGTATGACTAGCAGGACCTGCTTGGCAGGAATATAAAGACTAAGCCACTGGCAGTAGACATGACAAGGAGCAGGAAGACGACTATAGACATAGTTAGGCACTAGTCAGGATTATGCCATTATTACTGAACGAGCATTGTTTCCTGCACTCGGTGCGTGCTTCAGTTAGCAGGCCTGCTACCTCTGGAAGGAAGAGGAGGGCAAAAAAGTGTTCCCAAAGTGACATGTGAGAGGCAGGGCAGGCCTACTGGCAGGCTGCAGCACTTGCTAAGAGGTAGAGAACCATGTAAAGTCACTGTTATAAGGTGGTGTGCAGCCGATACTGTGGAAGTATCTGTCCTATATACTAGCCACCATATATACTTGGTGTGAAGGCCATACAAACACTTGTAATATTTTATAAACATTTATAAATCTTGTCTGATTGTTAGCGTTTTCTGCTATAAGATTACAAACGGTTACTTCCAGCAGGAGCTGAGAGCACTATGCAGGAAAGCACTCACAGCATCCAATAGCCCAGGGATCGGCAACCTTTGGCACGCGGCCCGCCAGGGTAAGCACCCTGGAGGGCCAGGCTGGTTTGTTTACCTGCCGCGTCTGCAAGTTTGGCCGATCGTGGCTCCCACTGGCCGCAGTCTGCCGCTCCAGGCCAATGGGGGCTGCGGGAAGCAGCGGCCAGCCCATCCCTCGGCCCGCGCCACTTCCCGCAGCCCCCATTGGCCTGGAGCGGTGAACTGCGGCCAGTAGGAGCCGTGATCGGCCGAACCTGCAGACACGGCAGGTAAACAAACCGGCCCAGCAACCTTTGGCACGCAGCCCGCTAGTGGGAGCCGCCATCGGCCAAACTTGCAGATGCGGCAGGTAAACAAACCCTGGTGGGCCGCGGGCCAAAGGTTGCCGATCCCTGCGATAGCCCCATTTACAGATACTTAAGTGACAATGCAGGTGTCATTCATTTTGAAGTTTTATTTTAATCCCAGCTAAATACAACTGTATCCATAGTAAGAGAGAAACCAGTTAGGAAACTGAAAAAGAACTATGAGGTGGTTAAAAACTCAGCCCCTGAAGAAAAGAGGAAAAAGGCAGAGGCTACTGTAAAGTAGACTGAACCCCAGTCCTCTGAGGTGGAGGTGTCTGGGATAAAGTAGACCTACCTGGACCTTAGGTAAGATTGATATGCCTGTAGACTGTTGTGTTATTAGTAATTTAAACACTTTTTTCCCCTTGTATGAAACTAGATGAGGCGACTATATAAAAGTAATTTGCACCTTTCCCTGTAGATTAGGTATAATAGGCTAAATCTAGTCTAGTGTCCATTTTCTATATGATGGTATTAAGGCTTATGATGTGAGAGCAATTACTTAAAAATTTTAGAACATATAGAACTATTACATAAGTCGACTTCAAACATTAACTGTATAAAGCAAGCCATTCATAATTAGGATTCTTAATTTGACAGCACAGTGATATGTAGAGTGGATAAAAATCAATTTAAAAAACTTTAAAATTAAATTTGAAATCATGACAACATATATTAAGGCCTAAACTTACTATAATGTATGAAAATCATTTAAATTAAAAAATAATATTCAAGCAGTACATTTGTTGCCAAAGTTTTAAAGAAAGTCAAACCAATGAAATGAAGCCACAGGCTAAGCACCTGGACTCAGGCCTGGTCCCCACTAACCCCCCACTTCGGACTAAGGTACACAAATTCAGCTACGTTAATAACGTAGCTGAATTCGAAGTACCTTAGTCCGAACTTACCGCGGGTCCAGACGCGGCAGGGAGGCTCCCCCGTCGATGCCGCGTACTCCTCTCGCCGAGCTGGAGTACCGGCGTCGACGGCGAGCACTTCCGGGATTGATTTATCGCGTCTAAACCGGACGTGATAAATCGATCCCAGAACATCGATTGCCTGCCGCCGGACCCTCCGGTAAGTGTAGACGTACCCTTAGAGTTTGTTGAAGTGCTAAACCAACTTTTGACAGCAGTAGACTCTTCTGCAGTTACAGAAAAACCAGTTTCTTCACTTCAGTTCATTCGACTAGTTCAGTTCAATGACTAGTTCATTCCAAGTTGAGAAACTGATTGGGAGTTGAAAAAGAAAGCAAGCTTGTTTTCCTCTGCCAATATATGAATAAAAATGAAGTGCAAGAGGATGAGATCTTTTATTTCTAAAACCTTGAAGGACATGGTGTACAGAAAACATATCAGTGCAATATACTTATTACAGATAATACTTAATTTAATAAAATCAATTTTAAATGCAGAACATGTTTTGAGAAAACTACCCTTTTTTCTTTATGTATCCAGCACATTTAAGGTTATTTTATTTAACTAATAAAAATTTATAAAATGCTGTTTTTGTGCATTTTAATTGAATTTCAATTTCCATCCAAGTGCAGCTTGACACAATTATGGATAAATATTAATTACCTAGTAAATAAAAAGTGTCATTCATTTTCTAATTTAATATACAATCATAAAAAATAAGAATCTGAATAAATGTATGTTAATCCAAAGAATTGGTTAAATACATGTGTATATCCTCCTGGTTAGCAAAAAGAATTATCAAATTTAGTGTAAACGGTATGTGTTAGTGATCATATGTGAGACTAGTGAGAATGAACCTTTCTTTAGGAAAATAATTTTAAAAATACAAATGAAAAACAAGATTAAATGGATGATTTAAATAATGGTTTCATGATTTAAATCATGATTTAAATTGGTGACTTAAATCAATCCCGTCCCCGGTGGTATATTATATTGTTGTAACAAGGGAACATATGAACCAATTATATATGCATGACCCTGTCAACCATCAGTCAGAAATTTCTCTATGGTTAACATTTGATCATCCAAAAGAATATCTTTGAACAAAAGTGTTTTTGGTTTTTTTTTAATTGTGGATCTACCATCTTGGTGTCAGTCTTATACACATAACACAGCAGTTAGCAAATATTAATTTATCAGTAGTGAAATGAAACACTTATTTTAACTGCCTTTATATATTAGTGAAAAATGGTAATTAACACTGGACATTAAGAATTATTCTTTTTTAAAAATGCAATTCATTAATTAACAGCCAGTTAGTATAAAACTGGCCTGTGTTCTAGGTTTTCTTTTGCAACTAAATTGTGATTCTAATTTTACTTGAAATATCATCTAAATTAGACTAAATGAAGGCAATTAAAACAAATCAGAGAACTCAGAGATAATGAAAGGATCAATAAAACCTCCTTGACCTAGCCTATCCCAAATACATACAGTATATTAAAGAGGTACAGATTAAAATAAAATTAACCCACACACTAACACTTTGCTACTATTAAAAGAGAGACACAAAAGGAGTATGAGGGAAAAAGATAACTGAGAGATACCTGTTAACCAATCTTTCTTATTCAGAGAGTCATAGATAGGTTCTAAGGCTAGCAGGGATCATTGTGATCATCTAGTCTGACCTCCTGTATAACACAGGCAACAGAACTTCCTCAAAGTAATTGCATGAGTGTGCTAGGTATCCATCCAATCTTGATTTAAAAATGGTCAGTCAGAATTTGTCTAGCTTCAACTTCCAGCCATTGGATCGTGTTATACCTTTCTCTGCTAGACTGAAGCACCCATTATTAAATATTTGTTCCCCGTGTAGAGACTTATAGACTGTAATCAAGTCATTCCTTAACCTTCTCTTTGTTAAACTAAACAGATTCAGTCTATCACTATAAGGCATATTTTCTAATCCTTTAATCATTCTCGTGGCTCTTCTCCGAACCCTCTCCAATTTATGAAAATCCTTATTGAACTGTGCGCACCATTCAAGCAGCGGTCACACCATTGCCAAATACAGAGGTAAAAAAAACCCCTCTCTACTACTACTAGAGATTCTCATTTATGCATCCCAGGATCACACTAGGTCTTTTGGACACAACATCACATTGAGAGGTCGTGTTCAGTTACTGTTCAGTTCAGTCTTTGCTCTAAATTAGCCAAATAAGAGCTAGGGTAGTGCTTTTAGCTAGAACTAGTCACACACAGTGGCACTGAGCATTCTTTTGCTCATTTTCTTCCGCCTATTCAAAAACTGTAATGTGTCTAAAATAAAATGTCCAACATAAAATGAAAGTTCAGTATTGTCTTAATTCATGTGAAGTATATTTTAACGTTACTTGGGTTCTGCTCAATCCAACTTACAGACTTGTAGTCATAAAGCATTTATTATAATGGAAACCATGAATATTTCTGGCAGCAACAAAAAGAAAAAGTCTCCATCAGTCTCTTCTTTGCTGATTCCTGCTGTAGTGACTTGGGAGAAAAAACCACCTATCTACTTTCTTATTCTCTTTCATGGGACAAGAAGATGACTTCACTATGAGGCCTCTTTTCTTAGAGGTGGGGCGAGAGAAAGAGAAACTTGTGAGGAAAGGGGAGAAAGTTTCAGAGGGCAGGATGGGTCCAACTTCCCCAACTTCCGCAGTGTAGTGAGCAGGCAGAGAAAAAAAGTTACCTTAGGCTGTGGAGGTCCCACCATTTCCCAGCTTCCCTTGAAGGGGGAAGACATAAATTGGGCTGAAAAAACAGGCCACCCTTCACAGATTTCATGAAGGAGTGCTCTGTGTCAGGATAAGTTTCTCATACAAACGGGTATATGAATGGAGGTAATACTTCACAGGCAGCATGCACGAGGGAGGGAGAGGGCACATGCCACCATGAAGGGGATTTCAACACACAAGCATGGATAGGGGCAAACCAAGGGAGAAACAGTGACGTGGGGGGAGCAGTGTTTCTCTCACAATCCCCACCATGCTTCCTACAACACCTTTGTTGACTTTGGAAATAGGTGGGAGACTGAGGAAATCAGGCCACTAGCAGTCCCTCTAACTCAAATACCCTATAGGATGGAGCCTGATGTTTAGAATTTAAACTGTGCTTTTCCTGTCCACTGCTGCAATTGTAATTAAAAAACTTCAATGGGCCAGATTCATCCTCAGTGTACTTCCACTGAAATCAACAGAGTTACAGCAGGAAATAATTTGACCCATTATCATTAAAAGTCATTCAGAATATGATGCTTGACCTGTAATTACCTTTAATAATGATTTGATAATCAGGTTACCTTCAAAAAAGTTAATTTTCAATTAACATGGTCTCTCTGTAAAGCCTTCAAGCATAACATACAACCCAATACACATGCTATCACTTTATTTTGTATGCTACAATTATTTGCTTGTCTGCTTCTAACAGCAAACATTTCTTTTTCAAAATTGAACAACGCTAATTTAATCTCTAAATTTCCCCGTTCAACATATTATCCAATCTAAAATGTTTTAACACAGCATAAATGGATTTTTGGACTTGGCCCGTTATTATAGAAAGTGAAGGCTGATCTGAGTTTTGCAAATTTGTCTGCAAGATTACTAATCTTGCAATATCCACAGAGTCTGTGTTACTTAATAATAGCTGTGTGCCTGTCTTTATTATTTTAACTGTACTTTAGCTTGCATCTTACAACTCTCCACAGCTACTGGTTGTTTTGAGGAGAGCTGGTTTTTATGGACTGGGGAGATATAAAGGTTATTCAAACTGGTATTCATACCAGAGGTTAGCTCTATGTTTTGTATGCTTAAATAGATACGTATATGTATTTGACTCCTCAAGTTGTTTAGATCTGCATATTTTGAGATACATTCCTGAACGCAGATACAAAATAAGATGATCTGGTTTTCCACAGTTACTTGAAAACAATCATTAAATCTTTAGAAGTACAGGCCCAACGACCCTGTGTTCTATTGCATTTTTCTGACAACAAGAGGTGAAAGGATTCTGCAGATCCATTGTCTCGACTGTAGGATCTAAGAAAACACTGGCAGGCTCATCAGAGAGGTTTATGAGCCTGCAATTCAAGGAGATTAAAAGGAAAATCTTCTGAGATTCTTTAAGGCCGCAGAATAACGTCAAATAACTATTAGCAGCTTGGTTCAGTAAAGCTTTACTAGAGCTCTTGCTGGGTCATTCACAAAATTTAAAGGAGGAAAAGTTTTTAAGCTTTGCTTAGGGATACAATAAATATTTTGGGTTTTTAAACAAATGAAATGAAAACCCAATCTTTTTAAACTACTAAGAACAGTTAAAATATGCAATACTCAGTGATCAGTATTCTGGGAAGTGTTCGAATTTTTTATAACTATTCCCAGTATTCTGGGAAGTGTTCAAATTTTTTATACTACAGTTAAGTTATGAAGAAAAAAGGTACAGCTTATACATTGCCAGATTGAATACAGTGTGAAATACCTAGCGGGCCTCAATAATCACAAACTTAAAAATAAGTCACATTGGTATTCAAAACTTTGGTACTGCTAGAGGCGGAGGTTTTTGTGTTTTTTTGTTTTTGTTTTTTGTTTGTTTGTTTTTTGTTTTGTTTTTTAAGTACACCATATATTTATTCTTTTTCAAGTACTACTATGGTTTTTTACTAAACAGCAGTCTGTTTAATTTAAAATAAACATTAGGACGTGTTACAAAATACATAAACATGATTTCAGTAAAAGTTTTGAGGAAAGGAGGGTGAGAGTTGAGAATTGTTCCTAAATGTAATATCCCATGTTTTTGATAAAACACTGCTTCTTAAATATTTATTTTTAAACAAAACTACTATAGTTTAATACAGTGGTATGATGTAAGAGGTAACAACGTTGATCTCCTTCATTGCTTCTGATGTGTAGCAAGTAAATATTTTCACATTATATGCATATATTTGGTCAAGCTTTCAAGTTGCAACCTGGACACTAATTCATAAAGTACTAGAGGCTGGGATATAGGTCCCTTTGAAAATTCCATCCACCGATTTTCAACCAATTTAATATGCTAAAAGTTACCCTTTTTAAGCTTCCAAGCTAACAAAAAAATGAAAACAATTTGTATTTTAATTATGGATATAAAGACTAACTTGCAAAACCTTATAAAAATTGCTTGAGTAAATGCAGGACTCAATCCTACAAAGCACTGAGCACTCTGACCCTGATCTAGGAAAACATTTAAGTATGTGCTTAATTTCAAGCATGTGTGTGAACCTCCTTACTCGAAGGGAACTATGCAAGAGTTCAAAATTAAGCACGTGCCTAGTGATTTGCTAGATCAGGGTGGAAGTGCTCAGCAACTTGCAAGACTGACTCCATTGCCAAATTGGGAGAAAGAAGTCTCCCTTCTGTTTATTCACAGGTACAGTACAGGCAATGGAAAAAACAAGCTTCACCGCACAGTCCTTTTAATGTGTAATAACTCTATTCTGGAGGGAGAAATCATTTCTGTGGCTGAGAAATTAGTTCTGTCGCTATGGGCCATTGAAATCTGACCTAAACTGCGACTATTAGGAAGAGACACCACTGTGAATATCAGAGGGGTAGCTGTGTTAGTCTGTATCTACAAAAACAACAAGGAGTCCAGTGGCACCTTAAAGACGAACAGATTTATTTGGGCATAAGCTTTTGTGGATGCATCTGAAGAAGTGGGGTTTTTTACCCACGAAAGCTTATGCCCAAATAAATCTGTTAGTCTTTAAGGTACCGCTGTGAATAGTTACTTGTGCTTTTAGGACTAGAATGAGATTAACTCATTGCACACAGGCTAAACAACCACCAATGGGTTAATTTACAGCCACTATGAACATGGCCTGGATTTTGAACGACCTAGTGGTAAAAGGCTCTCTGTGTCCCATTATCAATCCCTTAAGTCACTGAGTGCCCATGAAGTTCCACAATTTTAAGATCCTTAGCCAGAAATACAATGTACAGTGCTGTCACTTAAAGAGTGGTATACCTGCCAGGCAAACTGCAGGGTTTCAGAGAGTCCCACAGGGCCTGCCACATTGTGGCTGTGCTTGAAGCTTTATTTTGGTTTTAAAAGGCTTTTTTGAGCTTTACTTATGCTTTTTTTAAAAGGGATTTTCATACTAGGGAACAACTAAAAATACACCATATTAAAATATCTCTATTTTCTTGTCATATGCTAGTCAGAGTTCTCTTTGCCACTTGTGCTAGCTATTAAAAGCATTTTTATAGGCACTTCTCTCTTGCTTCTCCTGCTTGATCCTGCAGTGAAGTTGTAATGCTACTCTTGTAGCAATCAGCTCTGCATCCACATTCTGATGTCAAACGCAGCATTATGATTTCAATGTAGGATGAGAAGGGAAAGTTGGGATGAGGGAAGAGTGCTCATTTTCAAAAAACCCTTAACTAAAATGAGTGTGTGACAAGAAGATGAAAAAATGAAAGGTAAACTACTTCTTCTTTAAATGTTCTGCATTTCTTCACAACTGGACCAGTGTAAGACTCCCTTTCTAAATCTCCATCCACCACTATGGTATTTCCACCTCACACAAAGGGATTTGCACAAAGCTGAGAGAAAGAGTACCCCCCGGGACAGTTTTGAAACTTTAAAAGTGATGATACCGTAAGTGAAGCCCTAAACTACAAACAAGGATATTTTATAACCAGCTATTTTTTCCAATTATCTGGGAAACCCTAAACTCAATGTTCAAGAATCCTTCCGACAGTTGAGCACTTCATCAGTCCTTCTAAATAAGGGAAACTTGGCTAACTTGGTTAATACAGGATTTTAATCATTTTTCTTTAAATTTTACAAAAGCTTTCCAAAATCCTCTTTAATATTCTTTTGGAGCTTATCTGCTCAACTGCAGAACTATAGCAAAGTCATTGAGTCTGCATCTGAGCACAAATTTATGTGAAAATCTTACCACTCCAAAGAGTAGACATTTTGTAAGTCTAAGCTATTTACATAAGAACGGCCATACTGGGTCAGACCAAAGGTCCATCTAGCCCAGTATCCTGTCTTCAGACAGCGGCCAATGCCAGGTGCCCCAGAGGGAATGACCAGAACAGCTAATCATCAAGTGATCCATCCCCTGTCGCCCATTCCCAGCTTCTGGCAAACAGAGGCTAGGGACATCATCCCTGCCCATCCTGGCTAATAGCCATTGATAGACCTATTCTCCATGAATTTATGAAGCTAGAAGCTTTGAGGCTTAGGCATGCTGAGCCTAACTTGTTTAAGTTAAAAGGGAAAAAAAGAATTCTTCAGAATTGCTTTTCTATTAAAAAAATAGAAATTGTTGTATATTGTATATTTTTGCTTTTTATGCTGCTCTGCACTGTGTGAAGGAGTGTACAGCTCCTTTAAGGGACACTTCAGAACCTAAACAAGGAGACCCTGCCTTGGCCTAGGGTTATATAAACAGGAAGTGGAAGCTGAGTGAGAGAGATGTAGCCATGTAGGCTGCAGTATGTAATGGTTGTTTTCTCTCAGGCTCTAGGAGACCAGCCTAACCAAAGGCTTTGTTTTGTGGACTTTAAGTTGAGAGATGAACCGGGGTTCTGAGATGAGGACCTTATGATTTATCTACCGTAGTTACTCCTTTCCTAAAGTCTTATTGAAAGAGGAAATGCTCTTTTGTTAGTGTGTGTTGGCTTCTTTCCCCAAGGCTGTTAAAGTGAACCTACAGCCACCCAAAACAGGGGAAATTAAGGTGGGGCATACCTGCAGCATCACACTGGGCCACAACGGGGTGTGTAGCGACTTCCTCACCTTTACACATTGTTTAAAAACTAATGTTTTGAGAATTTACTGCACAGAAAAAGTATCATACAGAGATCCCTAGAGACTTAAAGCCTTCAGACATAGAATAGGTACAGGTACATAGAAGGGCAGCAGTGCAAGTACGCTCCCCATATGTTCATAAACCCTAACTTGGAAGGGCAACTTCTGAGAGGGATACAGGACAATTCAAGGATGTCAAATATGTTGTGATGTAGACACATGTCCATGGGAATCAAACCCATTACACATAAACCACCAGTCAAATGGTAACATTTGGTAACTACTACCACCAACAACTTAGCTGGATTTGAGCATTTGTACTGTATATAAGGTTGGGATGTTCAATGGAGTTTTAGCCTAATTCAGATTAGCCTCTCAAACTAATTGAATGTGAATCTTTTAGGAAGGGGAGTTATGATCAGAAATGAACGAATCTTAGACCAGATCTGGAAAGAAGTTCCTTTTTTAATAGGTAAACTATAATGCGCGTTTTTCCTTCTCCTTCATGCTTTTGATAAGGATTAGAAGCAGAAGATTCAATATTATGAAAAAGTGGTGTTCTTATTTCATTTCCAAGGAGTTAGTGAAATTTTCACAAAGCATACAAAAAAGGCAGTTCTTGTAAGATTTCCAGACCAAATAAATTTGGATAAGTATCTGAGCCAAACTCTTCCTCATAACTCTTCCCCTTTGTTCCTGCCCTAGCAGAAGTGTCCATTATTGATCAGAATCATTATTTCTGAAGTGTGCTGTACTGGCAATTCAGAGAACAGGATTCTAGTCAATTTCACTGCCATTCTGCTGCTAATGAACTTACTGTGAAGTGGCTGAAATTCAAAGTGACAGTGGAAGTGTACATCCTGTGCACAACTTTATTTGAATCACACCAGTGTTGTGTGAACAGAACCTTATATTTTAAAATGCATAATCTTCATGATACACAATTGGGAGTGCCAAAGGAGCTTTCAGGTTCATATAAATAATAAATGTACAATTTGTTTTCCTTTTTTAAGTCTCTTTACATTCTCTTGAGATAACTCTCTAGAACAACAACTTTGGATGCAATAATCTCAACACACATTAATACACCTTTGATTCACGCTAAGATGCTTTAAAAACAAAGCTACTTAAAAGCAATCTGTGTCTGCTGCCACCACAGGAAGACAGAATATACTATATTCATTCCTGATGTAATTCCACTGACTGCACTGGTGGAATTGAGCCCAGTATATTAAAATTCTGTGGTATACATTAAGGCTTTAAATTAAACCCATCACATACATAAAAATGAAGATTTATAGCTGAAACTCTTATTAATTTCATCACACCTAAGCATGCAGTAGTTATTACAGTGGGTGACAAGAGTGCTGTAAAAATCTAAAAGCATAATGAAGTGTTATGAGAGTTATGAGAAATTCCTATTCTGAAGTTAAATCAGGCTTTTTTTTTCTTTTCTTTTTTGGATAGCGCTGAGGTAATAGGTCATTTCAATGTAATCATAATACTGCTTAAATGAAAAAAAAACACAAATCCAGTTTGAAAATCATTTGTTCAGCTATTCTTTTTCAAATTTTACCTTCCCCTCAATGCTTACACACTGTCTGAGAACGTGATATATTTAAATATAATTAGAAATTCATGCTGAAAATAAACTTCTATGCACTGTATATCTTTCTTCTTATCGTACAATGATGTATATCTGCTACTATGACTAAGCTTTTGTTTCTCAAATAAAGTTCTGGTAACCTTTGCAGCAGGGGAGTTAAAATCAGTGCAAGAGAGAAAGGTTTGATGGTGTGCCAATGTACAATGGAAGGGAATTCAATAAGCTGCAGAGACAGTGGGCTTTTATCAGACACATTGAAAAGTGGTGGTGGCTACACGTCAATGCTGGACCAGAGTGTGTTACTGCAGAGCGCGACGGAGTGTTTTCCCCACGGGCAATACTCTATTATTGACTCCCCCCATTAACATGTAGGGTGGATATACATTTATTGAAGGTTCTAATGGAAGGCTGAGGGACTCCTATCCTGAGGCCAGAACAGAAAGACAGCCTATCACTTCATGTAATGGTAGCCCATGTGTGACAGACCTGACCTACATTTCCCCCCTTTCTTTCTCACAACAGCCTGTCGCTGTTTTAAGAAGCTATTTTCTGAGATGTATAAAAAGAAATGCATGCTGGAGCTGCCTAGTTAATGTGTTTTACTGGAATATTATTTATAAACCTGCTTCATAAAGAGTAATTGTACTAGAGAAGATTTATGAAAGCTATCCTAAAATACACACACCCAAAAAAGAATGTGCCTTAATAATTTTGAAGTGTTTATAAAGCCATATGATATACTGTATCTTAGACATAAATTACTCAGTACCTATATCTAAACTGCTCCAACAAAATATAGTACTGGCCATAACTTGACGTAGTTAAGAAAATGTACTGAAACTGCTGCAATGATAAAAAGAATGGCTCAACTACATAATTACAGTCTAAATTCTATATTTATTAAAATTATTAGAAGTACCACTACCTAATGCCTCACTGGAAGTAATTCAATATTTTTACTGGTTAATGTATGTGTATTTATCAATATCAATAACATATCCAAATATGAAAGTAGGACAAGAGCAAATAAAACATTTGGTTCAGAAACAAGCAGCTTCTTAAAATACTATCTAACTACTATTCCAGCCCCTGCATTAAAGAGCTGTTGCCACTACAGCCAGCACTCCTCGGCAGGAACCTACCATGGCGCTGTAGGTCATACTCTTTTTTTGTCTCTTCGTTCCCTAGAATTTTCCACGCTTGATCAATTTCGATGAACCTCTGCACACGCTCCTCCACTTCTCCTGCTGGCACATCTGCGCTCTGTTTGTCTGGATGATACTGCCAATCAAAAGGAAGGGGGGGAAAAAAGGAGCGGGGAGGAATCAATAGTAAATCTGATATTCATTTAAAGGTGGGGGAGGAGGAGGAGGTCTGAACCCAGGAAAACGAGATGACAATGTTGGGTACAGGAGATAACTGCCAGGTTAATTAGACCACTGGAATAGCAGCAAATCCACCAGTGGCACAAAATGTCACAATGTGCACTGACAACATTTTCTGGATAATTTGCTAATGGAATCATTGGTCTTATGGACAATTTACCTAGAGAGAATGACTAATGCAAACAGAAAGAGGTACATGCAGAGGAATACGACATGGGAACAAGGGGAAATGCTTTAGGTGCAAGCTGCTTTTCTTTAACACTACATCTGGCTACATTTAAAAAACAGGACCACTGTTTAGTTACAGACTAATCGCAAATAAATTGAATGCTTTATTATAGATGTACTTGGTTTTTGTACTTTAAATAGTAAAAAAAAAATATGTAAGATCAACTATAATTTACAATAAATGAAATTCTATTTTTGAAGCTATGCCTCAACATATTTAATTTTTTTCAGTTCAGTGAATCAATAGCTTTTCCAAATATTTAATGTCATGGATCACTGGCTACAAAATTGTGTCATTTTAGTTAAATGTGTCATTTTAGTTAGTTGAGGACAAGGCTATAAGATAAATCACGTATAAAGGCAAAAAATAAAACAAAAACACTTTAAAAATGTCTGTTCTCCTCATGTGAAATAGCACAGTCTCTCTTTTTTGTTCCAATGTCTATTGAAAAATAGCTCAGTGAATTCTCTCTTTGTATACGTTCTCAGGAATATATTATTTTTTGATATTTTAATTGTTCATATAGAACCAACACAAGAAAAACAACTACAGGAAAGAATTCGTAGGCTGGTGGCGGGGGGAATGGGACAAAGGTTATAACACTATAAGAATGGGGTTATTTCATTATATTTCTGCCGTACTCTAACATTAGTTTGGTTACCTGAATCTACTGTAGATATTTAGACCTGGAGGACCTGTATCACAAGTGAACGCTACGTTAGAGAGAGTGGAATTCAGAACAAATATTTCCAATTATAGTTTGTTTTGGAAGAAGAGAATACTGTTAGCATGTGAGCTTAAAACAACTGCCTCCCCCCCCCCCCTTCACAGTCATACGCTAAGAATTCAAAATGAACATTGCTACTAGAGTCTGCCCACTCATACACATATCTATCATTTGTATTGATGTGAATTATCTCGATAACATCCCTCCTCCCCACTCTTCAATGCAACAATGGGAGAAAGGACCACAAGGGCAAAATGTTCCCCATCTCTGAGCTCAATTGTTTTCACATTCACTTTTCTACACATAACAGATTGTGCCTGCAAAAGCGGCTGTTCACCAAAACTATAAATTCAAGAAGCTAATGTGCATAAATGCAGGATTTTGCTGTGTGTGGAATGTGTGGATTCCTTTGCAGTTAGCTGTACATTCAAAACTAGAGGCTGGCTTGAAGCTTGCTGAAAATATGGTCTAGGCATAGTTGCAGTCCACACATGATTATCTTATAGAATGTGTATTTTTAGTAAACATTAGGGCTGTCGATTAATCGGAGTTAACTCATGCAATTAACTCAAAGAAATTAATTGCGATTAATCAGTTTTAATTGCACCGTTAAACAATAGAAATACCAATTGAAATTTATTAAATATTTTGGATGTTTTTCTATATTTTCATATATATTGTATTCTGTGTTGTAAATGATATCAAAGTGTATATTTCTGATTACAAATATTTGCACTGTAAAAATGATAAACAAAAGAAATAGTATTTTTCAATTCACCTCATACAAGTACTGTAGTGCAATCTTTGTCCTAAAAGTGCAACTTACAAATGTAGATTTTTTTTGTTACACTCAAAAACAAAACAATGTAAAACTTCAGAGCCTACAAGTTCACTCAGTCCTGCTTCTTGTTCAGCCAATCGCTCAAACAACTTTGTTTACATTTACAGGAGATAATGCTGCCCTCATCTTATTTACAATGTCACCAGAAAGTGAAAACAGGCATTTGCATGGCATTTTTGTAGCCAGCATTGCAAGGCATTTACATGCCAGATATGCTAAACATTCATATGCCCCTTCATGCTTCAGCCACCATTCCAGACGACATGCTTCCATGCTGATGACGCTCGTTAAAAAAATAATGTGTTAATTAAATTTGTGACTGAACTCCCTGGAGGAGAATTGTATGTCCCCTGCTCTGTTCTACCCGTATTCTGCCATATATTTCATGTTATAGCAGTCTCAGATGATGACCCAGCACATGTTGTTCGTTTTAAGAACACTTTCACTGCAGATTTCACAAAATGCAAAGAAGGTACCAATGTGAGATTTCTGAAGATAGCTACAGCACTCGACCCAAAATTTAAGAATCTTAGGTGCCTTCCAAAATCTGAGAGCGACGAGGTGTGGAAAATGCTTTCAGAAGTCTTAAAAGAGCAACACTCCGATGCAGAAACTACAGAACCCGAACCACCAAAAAAGAAAATCAACCTTCTGCTGGTGGCATCTGACTCAGATAATGAAAATGAACATGTGTTTGTCTGCATTGCTTTGGACTGTTATCGAGTAGAACCCATCATCAGCATGGACACATGTCTCCTGGAATGGTGGTTGACGTATGAAGGCACGTATGAATCTTTAGCGCATCTGGCACGTAAATATCTTGCGACGCTGGCTACAACAGTGCCACGAGAACACCTGTTCTCACTTTCAGGTGACATTGTAAACAAGAAGCGGGCAGCATTATCTCCTGCAAATGTAAACAAACTTCTTTGTCTGAGTAATTGGCTGAACAAGAAGTAGGACTGAGTGGACTTGCAGGCTCCAAAATTTTACATGGTTTTATTTTTGAATGTAGTTTTTTTTGTACATAATTCTACATTTTTAAGTTCAACTTTCATGATAAAGAGATTGCACTACAATACTTGTATTAGGTCAGGGGTTCTCATACTGGGGGTCAGGACCCCTCAGGGGGCCACGAGGTTATTACATGGGGGGGTCGCAAGCTGTCAACCTCCACCCCAAATGCTGCTTTGCCTCCAGCATTTATAATGGTGTTAAATATATAAAACAAGTGTTTTTAATTTTTAAGGGGGGGGTCACACTCGGAGGATTGCAAGGCTGAACAAGAAGTAGGACTGAGTGGACTTGCAGGCTCCAAAATTTTACATTGTTTTATTTTTGAAAACATGGCACCACTTCCCACAGCTCCCATTGGCTGGGAACGGCAAACCGCGGCCACAGGGAGCTGAGGGGCTCCATGCCTGCAGACGCTCCAGGTAAACAAAACGACAATGTATTAGATATTCAATTCAATGATTCCATAGAGTTTAAAATCATCAAATTTTGGGGTAGATTCATTTATAAGCCGACCCCCGCTCTTTGATGTGTCACTTTTTTACCAAAAATATTTGGCTTATGAACGAGTATATACGGTAACTATTGATAAATGTTAAAGTAGTTAGATTACATTATGGACTAATGTAGATTGCTATAATATTTTTATATCATACCTGTCTGAGTTATACATGCAGAAAATAATTACTGAAAATGGATAATTAGATCAATTTTTTCCCTGAAAAATGGTAAAAATATTAGACTGTTCAGTAAGCTCTTTGAGGTAGATCTTATTCTTATGTTTAGTGCTGTGTAAATTTAAAACCGTGCAAATGTATTCCTAGATGGAGATTTTCTATTCCAAGTTTCAATCCCAAGGGAACCATTTTAATGGTTTAGTTATAAATCTTTAAGGGAAAAAAGCCACATAAATGATGACAGCTTTCACAACTGAAATATCTCATTAGCCTTTACTACTTCTGGAATAAGTATGTGCTTCTGTAATACATTTTCTATCAAACTTATACTTAAATGAATGGAACATTTGGAAGTACTAGATAGGTCCAGCCATATGCAAGGAGCATACACACATCTAATATATCACTCAGTACAATGAAATTTAAACAGTGATCTGAATTCATGGCATCGCTCCATGAAAATATTTAGGACAAAAGCTTTCAACACAATTCATTATAAAACCTGTTGCCCAGAATATCCTACCTTTTTATTGGCCAAGAGGCCATCTTTAACTGTCTGTTGAAGAACATGTAGGCAGATCCTGATTTCTGAGAGGAAGCAAACCAGTCATTAATAACTGATTGCTCACAACAATGCTAAGAAAATTGGCTCCTCTCCTGCTGAGAATATTGAAGACTCAAACAAAACTGGTTCCTCCACTACTCCTTCACAGTGAAATCATGGCTGATGGAAAATAAATTTGCAGCTTTTGAGGAGTACATCAACCAATGAGTGGGAGAAATCAATTTATCAAGGAAGTAAACTGACCATCCTTTCAACCACATCAAACTGGCCTAAAATAATTATGACAGTGGTAGAAGTAGATATTCCAGAAAATAAAGCCACAAAGCCAATGAAAATTGTTCACAAGAGCAGCAGCAGAGAATATTTTGATAATTCTTTGCTGGATAATGAACATAATTCTAATTTTTTTTAAACTTGTCGCTATCTGATTAGGAATAATAAAATGATCCATTATTGTTTAAAAACAAACCTATAACCCTTAATCTCTACAAACAAACAACACTTTCTACAATATAGATTTAGATAACTTAATACATGGTATTTGTATGGTTTATATAATCACATACATACAGTCATGGTCACCTGAATGTGCTACTGCTGCACATGCAGAACTACTTTCAGTTTTATAATATTTCTGTTAAAAAGTGATTTTCTTTTGTGGTGCTGTAAAATATTGTGTCACAGAGGCTCCTTAGCAAAGGGTCCCCTGTTTTTTGCAAACGCTCACTTCAGACCTGACAAACTCACTATACCAAACACATGTCTTACGCTATATGGATAAATATCATGCATCAGGTAAGGTATTTACAGAAAGCTTGTAACTTGTCAAGATTCATAATCATTATGAAATGCACGTATGGGTAAAATTTAAGGAATGGTGTATTTATACTGAAAGTATGCTTTACAGACAGATTAGTCACCAGGGAATAATGTATCTTGGTGATGGTCTGTTTGCGGAGGGGGAGGTGTCAGCTTGCCCGATTTAGCCAGGGATGCAATGCAAAGCTCAGTTGTTTAGACATGCACAATATTAAGACTTCCAATGGAAAGCCATAGGAGGCACCTGCAAACAATCAAAACCACTTACAGGTAACAAAACAAAAACAACAACAACAAAAAGGAACATTACAATAAGACAAGGGTTTGCCCTATCTATGAACAGGAACAAAAAAAACTTTCAGTATAACAGAGAAGCTAGAGGTCCTCTGGATCTTTTCATTCGGGAGACATCTTGAAGAGCGAGATGTTCTCATGAAAAATGGGATCCTGGTTCCTGTGAAGCCAGCTAGCTCTGCAACCTACTGAACTCGGGGTGGCGGGGGACGTACTTTATTAGATAGGAAAGGTAACTATTAATAAGAGTAGATCTAGGTTCACATTTTATAAATTTTGTTTTGTATTTTAACCATTCGTTTCCAGTCTCTCGTTTCTAGTTAAAAGTTTATTCTCTCTAAAATAAACCAACTTTTGTTTTATTATAAGCACTCAGAAATGCTGTGTGGCTTTTAAGGTAAAACTAGTAATCTGGGGCACACTGCTTTCTTGGGGGCAGAGGATCTGGGATTTTTGTGAGTAGCCAGTGTCAGGGACTGTATATCACAGGGGGATGATTCAACAGGAATCAGGGACTGGGATGTACCTACTGTTAACCTGCAAGCAAAGACATGGCTGGCATAACCTAGAGGAGAGTGCTTGAGTGGCTGAAGGGCTGGTGATACTGGGGAGCAGACACCCAGCAAGGTATAGGCCACTCACGCTGGAGGCAGGAGATGATAACGTTCTGGGTCCCCTGAGAACCATCACACACATCCAGCTGACCTGTACATAGAGGATAAGTGTGGGTATAAAATAAAATCGGGAAAAGGATAAGTGTGGGTATCAAATAAAATCGGGAGAAAAGTCTTCAGGAACAGAAATTTCTCTTGAGCGGTGGTGGTTCAAATTTGGAAAAGAGCTGCTACTCCCTTTGTATGTTACTTTATTACAGATGATTGCCAAAATGGTGATATTTCACTGGTATCTCATCCTAGATATTTTGGAATAAGTATTTCCGATGCTTGTTGAAGAGTTTGTGTATGTGAGAGTGAAATTATTCAAATGTAGCCAAGTACTGGCTGCATATCATGGAATTTTTTTTTTTTTTAAATTACAAGATCCGGGATGTTCTTTTATTTTAGTACTTCCTGTGAAAGATAGCTTCCTACAATACTCTTAGGTTCTCTCTCAAATACAGGTAGTGAACCATGCTCCTTTAGATAATCATTGGATAAAGAAAGCGGAGCCAGACATTACTGCTTGATTTTAAATGGTCTGGGATTCATTTATCACAGAAAAGCTCACAGATTTTTATTTTGGCTATGTTCCTTAGAAGGCACTTTGTATACTATATTAATAGGAGGCATATATCTCAATATTGGAAGCTGGACAAAATAATACCTCATAATAAAAAGATGTAATTACATTTATTAAAGCTCTTCTGATTTATCAGTAGATCTTTCTGTGGTCAATATTTTCTTAAATTCCTGGCTGCCACTTCATACTAATATTAGTTGTACTTTTATGATTGATCTGCAGTCTTGCTTTCATTTTTTCTATTGTTTTATTTAGTTGTTTCTTCTCAGAATTAAAGATTTTTAAAAATTTCTGGGTGACCATGATTTCACACAATTTCTTTGTTTTGTGCTTTTCCAAAATATTTTGGGTATCAAGATAGTGTCCTTGAAATTACTTAATGATATTCTGATCAGGAGGTAGCAATTCATATATCTTCAAATGTTCACGTCTCTTGCTATCATTCATTTGATGAGGGAGGCAGAAAAGATTAAAGGAATAGAGTGAAAGACCATAAAATAGGATCAAAGGATCATCTTTTGCTTACTTTTACCCACTCACTTGGGACAGGTAAAATTCTCCAATTTGTCAAGATCATTTTGAATTCTAATCCTATCCTTGAAATTGCTTGTAACCCCTCCCAGCTTGGTGTCATCTGCAAATTTTATAAGCATACTCTTAACTCCACTATCTAAAGTAATTAATGAAAATACTGATTAGTACTAGACACAGGATTGATTCCGGTGGCACCACAGTAGATACACCATCCCAGTTTGACAGTGAACTATTGATAACTACTCTTTGACACTTAAGAATATAAGAACAGCCCTACTGGGTCAGACCAAAGGTCCATCTAGCCCAGTATCCTGTCTTCAGACAGCGGCCAATGCCAGGTGCCCCAGAGGGAATGACCAGAACAGCTAATCATCAAGTGATCCATCCCCTGCCACCCATTTCCAGCTTCTGGCAAACAGAGGCTAGGGACACCATTCCTGCCCATCCTGGCTAATAGACATTGATGGACCTATTCTCCATGAATTTATCTAGTTCTTTTTTGCACCCTGTTATGGTCTTGGCCTTCACAACATCCTCTGGCAAGAGTTCCACGGGTTGACTGTGTGTTGTGTGAAGAAATACTTCCTTTTATTTGTTTTAAACCTGCTGCCTATTAATTTCATTTGGTAACCCCTAGTTCTTGTGTTATGAGAAGTAGTAAACAACACTTCCTTATCTACTCTCTCTACCCCAGTCATGATTTTATAGACCTCAATCATATCTCCCCTTAGCAGTCTCTTTTACAAGCTGAAAAGTCTCGGTCTTATTAATCTCTCCTCATACGGCAGCCGTTCCATACCCCTAATAATTTTTGTTGCCCTTTTCTGAACCTTTTCCTATATATCTTTTTTGAGATGGGGCGACCACATCCGCACACAGTATTCCAGATGTGGGTGTACCATGGATTTATATAGTGGCAACATGATATTTACTGTCCTATTATCAATCCCTTTCTTAATTATTCCTAGCATTGTTAGCTTTTTTGACTGCCGCTGCACATTGAGTGGATGTTTTCAGAGAACTATCCACAATGACTCCAAGATCTCTTTCTTGAGTGGTAATAGCTAATTTAGACCCCATCATTTTATATGTATAGTTCGGATTATGCTTTTCAATGTGCATTACTTTGCATTTATCAACTTTAAATTTCATCTGCTATTTTGTTGCCCAGTCACCCAGTTTTGAGAGATCCTTTTGTAGCTCTTCGCAGTCTGCCTGGCTCTTAACTATCTTTAGTAATTTTGTATCACCTGCAAATTTTGCCACCTCACTGTTTACCCTTTTTTCCAGATCATTTATGAATATGTTGAGTAGGACTGGTCCCAGTACAGTCCCCCCCTGCGGGACACCACTATTTACCTCTCTCCATTCTGAAAACTGACCATTTATACCTACCCTTTGTTTCCTCTCTTTTAACCAGTTACCAATCCATGAGAGCACCTTCCCTCTTATCCTGTTGCAGCTTACTTTGCGTAAGAGCCTTTGGTGAGGGACCTTGTCAAAGGCTTCCTGAAAATCTAAACACGCTATATCCATTGGATCCTCTTGGTCCAAATGCTTGTTGACCCCCTCAAAGAATTCTAGTAGATTGGTGAGGCATGATTTTCCTTTACTAAAACCATGTTGACTCCTAAAAAAATTATGTTCATCCATCTGTCTGACAATATTGTTCTTCATCATAGTTTCAACCAGTTTCTCCGGTACAGAAGTCAGGCTTACAGGCCTGTAATTGCCCGGATCACCTCTGGAGCCCTTTTAAAAACTTGGCGTCACATTAGCTATCCTCCACTCATCTGGTACTGAAGGTGATTTAAATGATAGGTTACAAACCACAGTTAGTAATTCTGCAATTTCACATCTGAGTTCCTTCAGAACTCTTGGGTGAATACCATCTGGTCCTGGTGACTTATTGCTGTTTAATTTATCAATTTGTTCCAAAACCTCCTCTAATGATACCTCAATCTGGGACAGTTCCTCAGATCTGTCACCTAAAAAGAATGGCTCAGGTTTGGGAATCTCCCTTACATCCTCAGCGATGAAGACCAATGCAAAGAATTCATTTAGTTTCTCCGCAATGGCCTTATCGTCCTTGAGTGTTCCTTTAAAACCTCTACATATCTGTAAAATTGATCTGCAACATGCAAAAGTCATTCAAGAATGTATGCATATAATAAAAACATATAACACCTAACAATCTTAGTTGTCTTTATAAACTTAGGAACACTTTAGTAACACTTCACTCCATGATAGGGATTTTGGGGGAAGGATAAGGGTAAGTTCCTGGGTATAATTTGAGGGCAAGAGCTTTAGATGGAGCTTATTTTTCCTTTTTATTGTCAGCTGGTCGAGATAAATTATTACTTCCTTTTCACCGCTGAGGGCAGCTGGAGTTAGTTGGCATTTATGTTACTAGGCAGTTATTGCAAGTTTAATTATTGTCCAGGTGCTCAGAGCTTTGTATGCAGTCTCTTTTTTAATGCTAAATCTAAATAAAGTAAATAAACAACAAATGACTTTACTCCTACTGACCTTGCACACACCTGCATACACATACACAGAGTTGCCCACTCTCCTGATTTTATTGTAAGTCTTGTATTTAGTACATTTCTTAAAGCCCTGGCTCCTGAATTCAGTTATTGAAAATTTCATTTTCCCCCCCAAAAGGCATGCTTCTAGGCCTCATGGTTGTGAAGAAAAGTCAGAAAATGTGAACCCTAAAGAACAGAAGGCAAATTAAAGATTCAAAATATATGAATTCTCAAAATCTCACTTTTAAGCCTCTCTTTCAAGATTTTGGGGGACTGACTCATGATTTCTAAATGTTTAGTGTAGGCCACATTGCAGAGAAACATACGAAGAGAATAAACAATTAAAGTAATAAACTTTTAGCACCTAGAGTGCTTTTCATCTGCAAAGTGTCTGTCACCCAGTCCAGGATTCCCATGTTATAGTATATTTACTAGTGTTGTGCCCTATACATATATATATAGGCCATATGTTCCTGCAGCTTGTGTGCTGTGCAAAAAGTGAACAGTACCAAAACATATTTCAAACACAGCCACACATCACAAGCCAGATCTGCAAACATAAAAGTGTATTCCTGGGTTGTTCATGGGACATTTCCAGCTCCTTTTGCACATTTGCAAGAATCAACCAAGTCAACCAGTATTAAATAACATACACTATAAACTAGCATACCCTATTATAGGTTATGCAGTACCCAGAACATATTAAAGCATAATATAGTACATTTTCCCTGCCTCATTTTCCACAGAGTTCAGCTCCTTCTGCACTTTGAGAGCTGCCAAATTAAAACCTGGGCTATATCGGAAGCTAATAGAGATCACCAGTTCAACCACTATATTACTATACCATACCAGTGGTCTTTAAGAGCTTTAAAAGTATGGCTACACTGCAATTAAAACCCCATGGGTGGCTTGCAGTATAGACATCGTGGCTTGGGCTGCAGCCCAAGCTCTATGGTCCTGCAAGGTGGGAGAATCCCAGAGCTCAGACTGTAGCCCAAGCCGAGATGTCTACACTGCAATTAAAAAGCCCCTTACCCCGAGTCATCTAGCACTGGACAGCCATGTGTTTTTAATTGCAGTGTAGACTGCGCCTGCGAGCGGTCCTCGGCGTGTCAGTCTTCGGACTGCACCCCAGTGCACTGGTATGTATGTCAATAAACTGGCCTCAGGCTTGAGTCTTTGAACTAAAATCACTGCGTGGGTGTCTTTGACCACGACAATACCCTAGACATACACAAATGCTAGTTTTACAAATGCTAACAGGGTCAAGTGATTTAAATCAGGATTTTAATTATTGTTTGTATTAGCAGAAAAAAATAATCTTGATTTAAATCATTAATTTACCGGTAAATCTTATTTTCCATTTCTACTTACTTATTTTCCCAAAGAAAGGTTAATTCTCACTGGTTGGTATAAGTATTAAAACATATTGATTTGATTTTTTACAATTAAATATAGGCTTTACACTAGATTTGGTACTTCTCGTGAACCAGTTGCAAGCACTATAATGATGCATATTTATTTAAGCAACTATATAGTTCAATATACACTTACTCAGATTCTTAATTACTACATTTGTTTTTATTATGTTAGGAAATGGTGAATGATGTATTTCTTATTTACAAGATGATCAACTTTTTGCTCACGATTTAAATCAAACTGCTTTTGGAGGGAAATTGGAATCCAATTAAAAATATGCAATCCAGCATTTTTAATTTTTTTATTAGTGGAATGAAACTACTAGATTTTCTCCCCCCATTTCCCAACTGTTGAAATCTACACTAGAAGCTACACTCTGAAGAATGCTAGATGACACTGATGAATAGGCTGGAAAAGCGAAACAAAGTACTTCTGCTAAGCTGAAACCAAAAGTAATTAAGGAAAAATCTTTTCTGCACAAAAGAAACTGAAAATAGACATTTGAAAAAAAGTAAATACCTACATTCACTCCATTATACAAACTGAAAATTATATAGCTAAGCAGTACATGGCATCTTGCTTTATTTATAAAGCTTGACCTCAAAAGTTATAGATGCTCTCCCCTGATTCTGTAGACAAAAAGCAGATTTTAAACTCATTACTTGAAGTTTGAGGACTCATTAATTTGGCACTTTTTTATTTAATTGACTTTAATAGAATGTAACAAGCTTAGGCCTTAACACAGAGTGTTGTAAATTAAAATTTAATTTTAAACAGGTTAGATTTTTTTATAACCTCAATTTAAATTTAAAAAGTCATACATTTTAAAAATACTGACTTTAAAAAAAACAAACAAACAAAAAAACCTGTTTTTTTCCCCACCCGCATAAGATGATCATTTTGACTTTAATTACTTTCATTGAGTAAAATTAAATTTGTGTGTGTATAAATTTTACTCTCAATATATATTCCAGTGCTTTTTCCAGCCTAGCTTTCAGTATGTCATGCAGAACTGGCCAAGCAATAGGAAAATTTACTGCAGAGAACAGTCCTGCAGTAATAGAATAATGAACTACATGGCTTTATAATTTTTTTTCCCATAAAAGCTTTAACCCTCTCTACGATAACCACTGCAGACAAATATTATTAACCTTTTCAATTTTTATTTTTAAAGTTTTACTAAACTCATAATTAAGCTTTACAAATTAAACGGTAAAGATATAAGCAGCAACACTAAGCCATATTTTTATCTTTTGGTGACATTACAGTAACAAAATTTAAAAAATTAGATGGTTGTGTATTTAGGACTTCATCACATATAGCTGTTACCATTAAAAAACAAATAATTTGCCCATTATTACTTATTCTAAGTATAAGAATTGAATGCTAAATTTGCAAATCACCAGATTATTAGTTCAGATTTTCACTCTACTGAAGTAATCCAGAACTTCACCTTGCAGTCCCAACTGTTTTAAACTGGTAATTAAGAACATAGTTCAATAAGGTACTTAAGTGTGTGTTCAACTTTAAGTGTAAGAATAGCCCCCATTCTTCAATAGGGCTACTCATGCTTAAAGTTACACATGCACTTTTATGAATCACGGTCTAAGTGTACCACGTAACTACTTATACACATTGAGTTACCCATTTGCATAGATGTTTCCAGGATCTGAACCTAAATAACGATAATAATTCCAAATGGAGGCAAGAGTCATAAGTGAAATGTGTATCATGTAAGATAAAGAATCCTTGACAAGTCTGCTTTATTTCAACATGCAGAATTCATGTCCCCAGCAGATTTTTTTTCCCTCTGCAGAAAATACATTCTGCTAGAGAGACGCTGCAGTTACACCTTTTCCCCACCAGGGGTTGCTGTGGTGCCAGAACAGAGGCAGCCGCCTCACCAGCCATAGCATATCTGCAGCCGATAGGGAGGAAGAAAGGCTGTATTCCTCACAGCACCCTGCCTGTGGTGCCAGGTGAGGAGGCACAGGATATGGGGGAGACAGTCAGATCAGGGCACACGGGGCTGGTGGGGGGTCACACAGACTGGGACTCAGAAGGGCTGGTGGGAGATGAATAGGAGTGGGGGTGCAGGGCCAAATTGGGATGGGAGGTGACTGAGTGGGGGTGCAGGGACACAGAGGTGGAGGGTACGTGGGGGTGGCTGAGTGGAGATGCAGGGACACATGGGGACGGGGACACGGACAGATGTGCCTGACTGAATGGGAGCAGCTAGGGGCAGCCAGGGCCTACATGGTCCCCACCTCCCTAACAATCTCCCTCCCCCCCCCTCCCCCCCGTGTTCCATACTTCTTCCACCTAAACAACCCTCTAGGTTCACTCCCAGGCTCCTTCCCAGCAGTTACTTCCGTTTCCCCTCTCTCAGCTCCTCCATTACCCTTGGCTCTCCCAAGCCTTTGCACTGCTTCTGAGGATTGAGGGAAATTAAATCTTGTGTGTGACACAAGGAAAAAAGGAGAGCAGCAGAATACGGACCCTGGACTTCAGAAAAGCAGACTTTGACTCCCTCAGGGAACTGATGGGCAGGATCCCCTGGGAGAATAACATGAGGGGGAAAGGAGTCCAGGAGAGCTGGCTGTATTTTAAAGAATCCTTATTGAGGCTGCAGGAAAAAACCATCCCGATGTGTAGAAAGAATAGTAAATATGGCAGGCGACCAGCTTGGCTTAACAGTGAAATCCTTGCTGACCTTAAACGCAAAAAAAAAAAGCCTACAAGAAGTGGAAGATTGGACAAATGACCAGGGAGGAGTATAAAAATATTGCTCAAGCATGCAGGAATGAAATCAGGAAGGCCAAATCACACTTGGAGTTGCAGCTAGCAAGAGATGTTAAGAGTAACAAGAAGGGTTTCTTCAGGTATGTTAGCAACAAGAAGAAAGTCAAGGAAAGTGTGGGCCCCTTACTGAATGAGGGAGGCAACCTAGTGACAGAGGATGTGGAAAAAGCTAATGTACTCAATGCTTTTTTTGCCTCTGTCTTCACGAACAAGGTCAGTTCCCAGACTGCTGCACTGGGCAGCACAGTATGGGGAGGAGGTGACCAGCCCTCTGTGGAGAAAGAAGTGGTTCGGGACTATTTAGAAAAACTGGACGAGCACAAGTCCATGGGGCCGGATGCACTGCATCCGAGGGTGCTAAAGGAGTTGGCGGATGTGATTGCAGAGCCATTGGCCATTATCTTTGAAAACTCATGGTGATTGGGGGAGGTCCCTGGAAAAAGGCTAATGTAGTGCCCATCTTTAAAAAAGAGAAGGAGGAGGATCCGGGGAACTACAGGCCAGTCAGCCTCACCTCAGTCCCTGGAAAAATCATGGAGCAGGTCCTCAAGGAATCCATTCTGAAGCACTTAGAGGAGAGGAAAGTGATCAGGAACAGTCAGCATGGATTCAACAAGGGCAAGTCATGCCTGACTAACCTAATTGCCTTCTATGAGGAGATAACTGGGTCTGTGGATGAGGGGAAAGCAGTGGATGTGTTATTCCTTGATTTTAGCAA
Source organism: Emys orbicularis (assembly GCF_028017835.1). Taxonomy (NCBI): domain Eukaryota; kingdom Metazoa; phylum Chordata; order Testudines; family Emydidae; genus Emys; species Emys orbicularis. Next base: position 94,263,840 of record NC_088686.1, on the reverse strand, counting down.
AGCTTTTGATACGGTCTCCCACAGTATTCTTGCCAGCAAGTTAAAGAGGTATGGGCTGGATGAATGGACTATAAGGTGGATAGAAAGCTGGCTAGATCGTCGGGCTCAACAGGTAGTGATCAATGGCTCCATGTCTAGTTGGCAGACGGTTTCAAGCGGAGTGCCCCAAGGGTCAGTCCTGGGGCCGGTTTTGTTCAATATCTTCATTAATGATCTGGAGGATGGTATGGACTGCACTCTCAGCAAGTTTGCAGATGACACTAAACTGGGAGGAATGGCAGATACACTGGAGGGTAGGGATAGGATACAGAGGGACCTAGACAAATTAGAGGATTGGGCCAAAAGAAACCTGATGAGGTTCAACAAGGACAAGTGCAGAGTCCTGCACTTAGGACAGAAGAATCCCATTCATTGTTACAGACTAGGGACTGAATGGCTAGGCAGCAGTTCTGCAGAAAAGGACCTAGGGATTACAGTGGATGAGAAGCTGGATATGAGTCAACAGTGTGCCCTTGTTGCCAAGAAGGCTAACGGCATTTTGGGCTGTATAAGTAGGGGCATTGCCAGCAGATCGAGGGACATGATCATTCCCCTCTATTCGACACTGATGAGGCCTCATCTGGAGTACTGTGTCCAGTTTTGGGCCCCACACTACAAGACGAATGTGGAAAAATTGGAAAGAGTCCAGCGGAGGGCAACAAAAATGATTAGGGGGCCGGAGCACATGACTTATGAGGAGAGGCTGAGGGAACTGGGATTGTTTAGTCTGCAGAAGAGAAGAATGAGGGGGGATTTGATAGCTCCTTTCAACTACCTGAAAGGGGGTTCCAAAGAGGATGGAGCTAGACTGTTCTCAGTGGTAGCAGATGACAGAACAAGGAGTAATGGTCTCAAGTTGCAGTGGGGGAGGTTTAGGTTGGATATTAGGGAAAACTTTTCCACTAGGAGGGTGGTGAAGCACTGGAATGGGTTACCTAGGGAGGTGGTGGAATCTCCTTCCTTAGAAGTTTTTAAGGTCAGGCTTGACAAAGCCCTGGCTGGGATGATTTAGTTGGGAATTGGTCCTGCTTTGAGCAGGGGGTTGGACTAGATGACCTCCTGAGGTCCCTTCCAACCCTGATATTCTACGATTCTAAGGTTTTGCTGTAACAAGCTATGAAACCATTTTTTCTTGTAACCCAGCTATAAATCAACCCTTCAATAATGATTAGTTTCATTTTCAAACACAAAATTTCCTGTACTGGACAAAAAATAGGTTTTTTTTAAACAATGCATAAATACTATTTAGTTAAAAATACTACTTTTAAAGAGAAACTTAAGATTTTTATTTTCAAATTTTAGAGTTCATGACATTAATACACATCTAAAATTAACTCAAATATGTCTAAATATCTATGTGTCTTTTCTGCAAACTATATACCAAATGATAGCTAGGGTCAAATCACACCTTTGTAGAGGTGTTATCTTAATTATCACTGGGATTTTCAGCCAGGTAAGAGTACACAAAAGGAAATCCAATAAAAACATCATTTGTAATCTTGCAGTACTTTATTTATTTATTTTATACAAGGCAAGTGGAGGTGCGATTTTTAGGAGCACTCCATATTTGATTACCATAGTGCCTAGAAGTCCTAATTATAGACTGGGACCCCATTGTACTAGGCACAGTTCAAACAGAACAAAAAGACAGTCCCTGTTCCAAAGAGCTTCCAATTTAAGTACAAAACAAAAGGTAACAGACAGATATAGACAGATGGGGAAGTACAAGGAAACAAAGGGACAATACTAATCAGCATGACAGGCAGTGGTCTCAGCACACCAGTAGCCTAACTGTTGTCAAGTTTTTTGTAGACTTAATGGAAAAGGAGAGTTTTAAGGAAGACAATGAAGTAGCTTTGTGGATGTTTATGGGGAGCAACTCCCAAACATGAGGGGAAGCATTGGAGAAAGCAATGGAAATTTAACAAGTGGGTGATGGAGATTGGCATAATGAGCTGATTGGAGGCAGAACACCGACATCTCAATACTGAATGAGAGAACTAGATAGGCTGTGAAGGACCTTGAAAGTGAAGACAAAGGGTTTATGTGTGATGCAATATAGAAGGGGGAGCCAGTGGATGATGTAAAGAGAGGACTGACATGGTGAAAGCAACAGATTAGGAAAATTATTTTTGCAGCAGCATTCTGAATATGAGTGGGCAAGACTGTATTTGCCAAAGCCAGAGAAATGTATGTTGTAGTGATCGAGGCATGAGATGATGACAGCCTGGATGAAAGGTTTAGTGTGTGGATGGATAAAAAAGGGCATATCTTAGAGATGTTATACAGAATTAATTTGCAAGATTTAGACAGAGAAAGGTCCAGTCAATGACGACACCCAGATTATGCACCCGAGAGACAGGCAGAATGGTGGTGTTGAGAAAGGACGTGGTCAGAAGGGGAGAGATTAAGAGGTCTCATTTTAGCCATGCAGAGCTTGAGCTGATGGCTAGACATCTATGAGCAGATGTCACATATGCAGGCAGAGAATTTAGTTTGGACAGAAGGAGATGACGTGACTTGTCTCCATCCTCCACTTGACTCTTATGTTCCTCTCTCCCAGGGCAAGGTCTGCTCTGCCACCCCACAGCCAATTCACCTGAACATTTGCTTCCCCCACTCCTGTTCCTGCTCTCCATAACATCTCTAGGGAAATCCCACAACCAGGCTGACTTCCTTCATTACAGTCTCTCCTTCTTCAGTTCTGCCATCTTCCTAGCTAAACAACTCACTTCTCCAACTCAATTAATTCCCATGTCCTCAATCCCAATTGCCTTTATGTCACCTTTTGTCACCTTCTCAAACCCTCCCCTCCTCCTGCTTCCACGTTTTCTTCCAAGAGAAAATGGACAAACTACAATGTGACCATCCAGACCCTCAGCTGGCCTTTTCTTCCTCATTCTCCCCTCAGATGTAAAAGATTCCCATCTGCTCTCCTCTGATCACGCCACTTGCCCCAGAGATCCCACCCTATTCCATCTCCCTCACAGCCATTCCAAGACCCCCTCTCTTACTCGTCTCCTTAACTTCTCACTCTCCTCTGGCGCTTTCTCCTTCTAATATGAACATTGCTTAGTTTCTCCCATCTTAAAACCCCCCACCCTTAACACCACTTGCCTCTCCAACAATCAGCCTCCTTCCTTCTCCCTTTCATCTCTAAGATCACTGAATGTGCTATTTACAATTGCCTTCTGCAGCTCTCCTATAATTCCCTCCTAGACTCACTCCAATCTGGTCTTCCCACCCTTGCACTTCACTGTAACCTCTCTCATCAAAGTCTCTAATGACCTCTTCCTAGCCAAAGCTCATAACAAGTCCATCCTCATCCTTTTTGACCTGTCAACTGCCTTCAGCACCACCAACCATGCTCTCTCCTGGTTCTCCTTCTACGTGCCTAATCATTACTTCAATGCTCTTCGGAGAGTCTCCTAATCCCCCTCCCACCCACCCCGTGGCAACTTTCTGTGGAGGTTGCACAGGGCTCTGTTCTTGGTCACCTTCATTTCTCCCTCTACAAATTATCTCTGGGTAATCTAATTCATAAACACAAATTCAGCTATCATCTCTATATGAAGGATTCAGTGCTGGTGGTCAAATGAAGAGGTGAGGGTGAGGAAATGTGCAGCAAAGAAAGTGGATGGGTCATCAACACAGAAGTGAAAGTCACCACAGATGAGCACGAGAGACTGAAGAAAGGAAGAGAGAAAGCCACGAGCTGGTTGGACAGTAGATGATCGCAACATGGAGGGGCACAAGAGAAAAGTCAGATGCATTGCTTTTCCAAAGAGGAGAAAGAGTGGGAAGAGGAGAAGGGAAGAGTTGGAAGCAGCAGGAACAGAGGAGAAGCCAAACATCCCAGGGCACGATGTGTGAGAGAAGATTATTTGGAATGGGAGTACTTAGGTCAATGATGAACTTTAAAAACAAACAAACAAATACCATTATTTAGTGTTTGGGTTTTACTCGCATTCTTTCATGTTTGTAACAATCCAGTGAAAATAAATTTGGATTAAACCAAGAGACAGACACGTCCTTCCCTGCCTACGGTGGCCTATTTTCAAGAAGATATTGAAACAGAAGCCAATAGGATTGAGTAAAATATGGTCACCCATCTTTACATATGTGAAAAAAGGCAAGCAATTCCATTTTGCAATTGCTGGGGAGTTTTGAGAGGTCCTGGAGAAAAATGTCTATTAAAAAAATGTAATTAATGCCTTAAGTTGATGAAGGCACTATAGATCTACAATTTTAAATTCAAATATGCTATCATGAATATTTCATCAACTCCAGTAAAACGTTCCCTATTAAAATATAGTTTTATTATATAAATTTAGTTTATATATAATATATTCAGTAATCATATTCCCAATTGCAAATATTAAAGTACTCTTAATCATAAGTTTCATAATATATTTCTGATAACGGCACTTCTTCATACTGGCACAAACACGTCACATAACCAAAACACCTGAGTTATATAAAACACAGAACCACAATGCTTAACATAAAGCCCCACAATATCAAGTCACTGTTAAACGTTCAGAGTTAGAACAATTCTCTCATGCTAAACATGTTTTCTTTGGTCAACGCCTCATTCCCTTTATCGTTTTCCTTGCTCTGTATTTTGGTATAGAAATTGTAATACATCATGACTATAACCTGATAGAGATTATAGTGACACAACTGAGGCGGGTCTATGCTTGTATAACACGTAGCAGAATGGGGTCTTGGTCCATGACTAGGGCTCCTAGGCACTACAGGAATACAAATAAAATAAAAATATGGTACTACAGACAAGTTCACAAATAACTACAAATAAAATAATACTGCAGGTCTTTTCAACAAAAGAACAGATAAAAATGCAAGCTACATTTATAGTGTCTAAATTTCAGCCCCATTATGTTTGAAAAGGTTTTCAGTGGAAGCAGACTTTGTACACTCTCCATTCGCTAACAGCTACAAATGACATTATCTGTAGGCTAAGCTAGGTAATAGGACAGGAAAGAAAAGCTGTAAGAGGTCCCAATTAGACATAAGTATTGGCAGGCTCATGCTAACCTGCCTGTAGCATGCAGAGACCATCTTAACCTTTCAAGACATATTACGAGACAGCTGCTATAACCTCGATAAATTTTTTTTCTAATTTTAAAAGAAAGGTAAACTGGTATAATTCTGTTTAATTTCTAATTATACATTTTATAAAAAATAATTTTATTTTTGAAGAAATAAAGAATATATTGGATATTGAAGAATAAGTACAAAGTACTTTAGTCTGACTTTTGCCGTTTGAATTACTGTACACCACAGCATTTAAAAGTGATCTATTACTGGTTATAGGTTTCCCCCCCCCCTTTTTAAAATCAGAGTGAATTTAGTGCCAGACTGACAGTCCTGGAAATATAAATCTTCCACACAATGGTTACAGCATATGCAGTGAAAATAAGTGAGTCCCCACAAGGCTCTGCCAAGATACCTCACCCCTGACCTGGAGTGTCTGTTGTCATTCAGTCCTGGCCTTTCTGCCACAACTGCCAACAAAGGGACCAATTAATGAAAACTTTGGGGGTGCCTTCTGTGATGTGGACACTTGTCCATTGGGAAATGAACAGAGAGAAGATTTGTTTCACGTAGGCCAAACAGCCATTGTATGGTAACAATTAAGTCACCACCAGCCTGGCCTGGATTCAAACCAGCAACCAAAAGATGTAAGGCTTTATGAGTCTGATCCAATACCCACCGAAGTAAATGGATATTTACTTCAAAAGGGGTTTGCATCAGGCCTTATATCTTTTCCTCTCCCAAAGATAAATTCAGAAGAAGAGAAGAGTTTTGACACTTCCTATAGCACTATGATCCAGAGGTGCCTGTGTGGAAATCTCTTGCATAATGATCATCAACATAAAAGACCAACGTCATCAAAGCTGGGGGAGAAATCCTGCCTCCAATCAAGTCAATGGCAAAACTATTGACTTCAATGGATCTAGGATTTCAAAAGATGTCTTCACTGATGCTCCAGATTCATCATCTGCAGAGTGCATCAGCCAATTCTAAGTGTATATGGTCCAGGCTCCAAATCTCATGACCAATTAACAGGTAGATTATGTCCCTATCAATCTAGTAGCCTAGTAAATATTCCCTTTAAAGTTGTCCAAGATACTAAAATCCTGTCTTTTTTTTAAATGCAGCAATTATGTTTAATTTAATAATTTAAGATGCAGAATATTAAGTTTTGCCATAAAAAATATGCAAAGAAGGGAAAATAAAATCTATGTGCTATTTAATCATAAGTCTCCTAAAAGTATTTATAACTGAATTACACAGTGCCTCATAAGGTATCCAGCTCAGTAGATAGAGGACCACAAAATAAAGCTGAGCAGTTCCCTTGCTAGATGGAAATACAAAAAGGCACCCTATCATTCAACTATGCGCACCTCCAGGGACCATATAATTACATTATAAAGCTGTTTTAAAAATGTGACTAAAAATAGTTTAATTTTAGCAGGGCAAGTAAATTTAATATACAGCACGTAAATACCCGCACAAACACAATTTAAAACAGTTTGAACTGGGCATTCTAGGATAGTATCTAATAGAAATTTACAATATTATTTGATTGCTTATCTTTCATTTTCACCATATAAAAGTAATTTCCATGCAAACTATGGCACAGAATATTCAGGCTACAGTAAAACAGGCTAAATGGAGGTGCTCAGCTACTATGGTGACGGGCGTAGCTAAGAATCTACGTCAGTGGTTTTCAATCTTTTTTCATTTGTGGACCCCTAAAAAGTTTCAAATGGAGGTGTGGACCCCTTGGAAAGCTTAGTCATGGTCTGTGGACACCAGGACCACACATGGAAAATCACTGATCTACACAAATTAACCTTTACTGTTTTATGGCCTCATTCTCCTCTCATTGACAGGAATTCTGTCTAACTTAAATGAGATCTTTCATATTTTGTGAGTTATGTAACTATCCTTTGAATTTATTTGGACTGTGTAATTTTGGTTAACTATGTTAAAAAAAGAAGTTGGTCCAGTAAAATATACTACCTCACCCACCTTGTCTCTTTAAAAATACTTTAGTTATTTTTGTTCATTGTCCCATAAAAAGGATTAAAAGAAAATAAGATGACAAACAGGACCTATGCACCCACCATGTGGCACTGGGGGAAAGTAGTCATTTTCCCAGTGCTCAACATGGACTCATTACATTAGGTCAGGCTTACAAAAAATTTAAAAAATAAATAAATAAATTATAACATAACACTTAAAATGATTCTAAAGAAAAACTACTGTGTTTTAAATAAAATGGAAAAACTTAAGTTAAAAAAGTAAATTCATATTGAAGAGTTCTTGTTTTTAACATTGACAGGTTCTCTGGGTGTCATCGGAGGAGGTACAATTGTGTTTCAACAGGGTGAATTATGTTATAGATATACGTATGTATATGAATAGAAATATAGTTGGTTAAACAGCAACACAAAGCAATTCTTCTAGTATTACCCAGTTGTTGTGCAAGACTTGTAAGTTTAAAGTGCATTTAAATGACCCAGTAAAAGGCTCTATAAAAAACCCACTAAGACATATAGACAAAGCCTGTTAGCAACGTGGAAACTCAACCCTGCATGGTGCTAAACACCCTCAGTTTGCAATTACTTCAAAAATCTGGGGTAAGTGGACATTTATTATCCCTTTGATATTCCCTGTATCTGCAGGAAATCTTACTGAACTAATATTTCCAACTCTTCTCTCTCTAGCTTAGTTCTTCAACACAGCTAAAAGAAAACTGCAATTTTAAAAATTAGAATCACTTTAATTGTACAATGTGTAGACAAACATTTAAAAAAAAAGATTTGTACAAATGAAAAGCCCAATGCCTTGCGTTACTTTGAGTTGCTCGCATAAAGTACTGAGTGTCCTCAGCTTCCTTTACTTCAGTGGGAAATGAATTCGCTCAGCTCTTTGCAGGATTTCCTTAACCAGCTGAAATCAAACTGAAGTACTGCTCTTTGGCTACTTAATGATTTGAATGCAAAGGTCTTATACAGCAACTACCCTGAAGCGACACTGCACTCTGTGCTCTGTGGCCTACATGGTTCATCAGGTACTAATTAGGTAGCATGTTCTGTCAACGCTTTCATGCTCTTCTTCTATTAATTGATCATTCTGCCAAATTAATGACACTACTGCACCAGCTTTGAATTCCCTGAGCCCCTTTACCTGAGAGACACAACGAGGAAAAAAAAAAAATCAAAAGGTCACAAGTTAACTGTACCTGTCCAAGATTTGAAGCAACACTAAAATCACTATGATGAAAGGTTAATTATATCTACCTTGTTCCACCAATATTCCCTTGAACTTAGAAAATGCACTCATTTTCCCTAGATGATAAATGAAGACAAAAACATAAGACAGCAACATATCCTCACACAGGGTTAGGACAGCATTATATATTTGAAAACTATAAGGCAATAAAATGTGAAGTAGCAAAATGTTTCCAATATTCTGAGCTAAATCCTGACATTTGAGAAACACGAAAAAGTGGGGAACAAAATACTTTATTCTAGATGTAAAATAGAACTAAATAAAAAACTAAACTGCATACAAGTCATAATTACACTTTTGCTAATGGTAAGGAAATCAACCCAAAGTACGACACACTTCTAATTAACAGGATAATGTCACCTTTTCTGGATCTCTAATAATATGATTTTACACATTTACAAGTACAAAAGGGAATTTAGCATTTGGGCCCAAGGGAGAGGATAAAATTTACTGAAGTTACTACCTTGTAAATTATACACTGAACAAGTTTCTCAGGATATCTCTGGCACACACCTCCTCAGAATATTTTTAGTTCACATTATTGTAAATTACTGTTTTGTACTGTATAACAGGAAAATAAAAGTCATTAATACTCTGCTGTAACAACAGCATTCTGACTACACCTTAAGCATGTCAGAGAGGCCCAAACAATAACTGCCCCTTCAGTTTCACACAATTCTCATAACAAAACTATGACTAAACCAGTATATTATAAACAGTTAAGGGAAAATATTATAATCTAGTTTGTGACACCACATTAAGATTACGAAAGCTTAAAAAAAAATAACCAAATGACAAAGCGCTGCCAAATATAGCACACTACTGCCACCTAATGCTTACTAGAACATTGGACATTTTCTCTACACTATCACTTATGAAACACAGAGCCACTCTTACAGCATAAAAAATTGTCTGTTTGTGATTTTTTTAAAAATAATGCTTTGGTTTAATATTTTTCCTCCCAAATGTTTTTCTTAAAATAGACAAATATGATCATATACTCTTTCATGCATACATGAAGTGATCACAGAAATAACTAAGATCACCAAGCTAAACTCAAGACCCAAAATATTTCATTTGCAGTGCTAATAAAAATGCTTAACTTGATAAATGAACTCCAACAGGACTACTCAAGCGCATAAAATGTAAGTACATTTGCTGGACCATGTTCCAAATTTGTTTGGGTTCTTTTAAGTTCTCTTACCCTGTTTGTATAGACCTTTTGCAGTACAAAGACAGTAAATGCAATTCAAATACTCAGTAGGTTGACGTAGGGAATACTTAAAAACCATTTGGTCCCAAGCTAATGCCTTGTTTCTGCCACAGAAAATAAAAACTGTCTTTGCTTCTTAATGTTATTAATTTTGTGGCAAAGTGCTCTGAAACTTGAGCCATACTCACTTCCACAAAGAGAATCAGATTCTGGGTCCTGAACTTTTTTGGAGTTTACTGGATTGGCAGGGGGTGGAAGTACTCTGAAAACAGTCTATTCATACCCTGGGGGGTACAGAATTCTTAATGGCACCTAAGTCCTCTACGGGCTTGAGGAGTGGATTTAAGATCTCAAGAGAAAGATCAATCCAAATAGGGTTGGACATAAAAGCAAGAAAATCATCATCTTGGCTCATCACTCTCTAACTACATCAACCTTCTATTTGAGTGCCTCTGCTTGCTTTTCTCTCACCTCTGCACCAAATATAAGCATCTTGTCTTTACCTTTAAAGCCTTTTGTAAATTAGTCCCACCTTACCTAGCTGATTTTATTTATTTTGACACTAACTCTTGCCTTCACTCCACCAGCATTCTCAGCCTTTAGATCCCAACACTATCTTCATGCTTTCTCCTATACTGCCCTTAATGCACAGGAAACATTCACTGAAAAAATCTGAAGTCACTTATCCTTCTTCAAATCCCTTTTTAAGACTCATCTTTGCAATGATGCCAACAAAACCTAGACTGCTGAGCATGGCTAGATAGGCAATCAGCTGTATTTACTCCTCTTCCACTTCTTTTCTGATCCCTTCCTCCCTTATGCTAATCCCAATTAAAAGAAGAAACTATATTTACTCCTGTTAAAGTGGGGCCACTTCTTTCCTATATTCATTTGTTTGTATGTCATGTCCAAATCATTTACCCTTTCTCTATTTGTGTCTTTAAATTGCAGGAATCGTCTCTTTTCTGTATTTGTGCAGCACTCAGCACAATGAGGCCCAGAATCCTGACTTGGGCTGATGGGCACTACCATAGCAGAAATATTTTCTAATAACAATGTGCTATGATTCAGGGTCTTTATGGTGAAGCGATGTTAAAGGACAGAGCACACAGACAACAAAAAAGTTTTCATTAAGATTTACTCATTCTCTGCCCACAGGAAACAGTTATCCCACTCTAATTGTTTTGTAATTTTTAATTTAAGAAATATGTTTTATTTGAATATCAGCCATGATAAAATAAAAAGGCATGGCTAGATCTGTATCTTTAGAGCTCTTCTTATATACAACTCTAGGCAAATGCTCACCACACAACTAACTAACTAACTAACTACACAAATTGGTGTTTACTGCTAGCTATGCATTAATAAAACATGACTGGCTGGTGACTCTTCTGATACAGATGCTCCCCAAGTTACGCAAGCGTTCCGTTCCAGAATGTCTTGCATAAGTCTAATTTTGCACAAGTCGGGGACGTATACTCGACAATTACGCAAAAAAAAAAAAAAAAAGGAGAGCTTACGGAACTTTTTCCGTAAGTGCGGGTTTGTGTAACCCAGGGAGCGTCTGTACTGACAATTTTTGGAAAAAAATTAGACTTACTAAAAAGAAAAAGGGCTTACCCATTAATGTATGAAATTTATTTTTATAGTCATTGTCCTAGCACATGAACTAGGAATTTTAAAAAAATACATATTTTGTTAAATGCTATTTTACACGGAGGGGTTGTTTTTTCCTGGAGGGGGAAAAAAAAAAAAAAAAAAAAAAAGGTAAAAACAGCACATCTTCCTCATGACCAGAACTCTCCCCTGAACAGGGTTACAAATTTCATCTGTATTTTACCCCTTACACTAGAATCCAATTAGCTCGCCACCTTAATTTCATATCAAACCAGGATAGTGAAGAATTTAATTTTTCACTGAAAATGCAAACTACACCACTGTAGGTGGAGTACAAGATTTAACCAAACCGCCCATGTTTCTCCTTCTTCTATACTTAAGTTTTTCAGCGCCCCATCCAACCCAGTGCAGTTGTATTTGGGAAATGACTACCAAGGAAGGAGTACTGCGGAAAGGGATCTGGGGGTCATAGTGGACCACAAGCTAAATATGAGTCAACCGTGTAACACTGTTGCAAAACAAGCGAACATCATTCTGGGATATATTAGCAGGAGTGTTGTAAGCAAGACACAAGAAATAATTCTTCCACTCTACTCCGGCTGATTAGGCCTCAGCTGGAGTATTGTGTCCAGTTTTGGGCGCCACATTTCAGGAGGATGTGGACAAATTGGAGAGAGTCCAGAGAAGAGCCACAAAAATGATTAAAGGCCTAGAAAACATGATCTATGAGGGAAGATTGAAAAAATTGGGTTTGTTTAGTCTGGAAAAGAGAAGACTGAGAGGGGACATGATAACAGTTTTCAAGTACATAAAAGGTTGTAACAAGGGGGAGGGAGAAAAATTGTTCTTCTTAACCCCCTGAGGATAGGACAAGAAGCAATGGGCTTAAAATGCAGCAAGTGTGGTTTAGATTGGACATTAGGAAACACTTCCCAACTGTCAGGGTGGTTAAGCAATGGGATAAATTGCCTAGGGAGGTGGTGGAATCTCTATCATTGGAGATTTTTAAGAGCAGGTTAGACAAACACCTGTCAGGGATGGTCTAGATAATACTTAGTCCTGCCATGAGTGCAGGGGACTGGATTAGATGACCTCTCGAGGTCCCTTCCAGTCCTATGATTCTATTTGCAAATACAAAATTTACTTTTTTCTTCAAACATTTTCTGTTGAAATTAATACCGAATGAGCTTCACTGAGATTCCTGCTACAGTTATCAGTATATCAGTTTTTACAAAACACAGGGCCCAATCCAACAAGCACAAGCATAACCAATGCTTTTCAATTTAATTGGACTACACATGGTCAAATGGACGTTTTAGTTTACATGAATGCCCTTTGTGATCTTCATTTTACTATTTCCTTTGATGCTGCACAGTCAGAGCAAATACAAAATAGAAGTCCTATGACAGAAGATAAGGTACGTGAGAGCACATAGAACTGAAAATCAACTGGCACACTTACCTTGACCTTATGTTTTTATCTCAGATACCATTAAGAGAGCAAGCTTTTGAGCATTACCAGCCCCTGCATTCAAGGCAAAAGCTACTGGTGCCAACCTGAGCTAAACTTTTGTATATCATACATCTATATGAATCACAGAGCTGGAAGAGCTCAATTGGTCCATCTTCCTACACAGAGGCAGGATTAAGTATACATCCCTTTGTATAGCCTGTTCTTAAAACCCTCACCAATTATAGGGATTCCACAACCTCCCTAGGTAACCTGTTCCAGTATTTAACAATCCTTATAGAGTAAGAAATTTTTTCCTAATACCTAACCTAAATCTCCCTTGCTGTGAATCACCATAAGCTGATTACCTCGTCATACCCCTGATGGACACAGAGAAGAATTGATCTCTTTATGACAACTTACATATAGCCTTCTAGAGTAAACATGCCCAATTCTTTCAATCTTTCCCCATAGGTCATGTTTTCTAAAGCTCTTATTTCTGTTGTTCTCCTCTAGATTTGATCCAGTCTGTCCACATCTTTCTTCAAGTGTGGTGCCCAAAACTGGGCACTGTAACCTTGTTTTTGGAGCTGGCATAGATAGGTCCCTTCCCATGCTTAGTGTTGTTGTTTTTTTAAATGCCAGTGAATTATGTTTAAAAGAGTTCCAGTCAGAAAAGGTTTATCTGATCCAAGAGATTACCAGATAATGAAACATTTAATCTCTTTTAATTAATAAATTGAGAACGGTGCAGTGGTAGGACTGAACAAGACACTGAGTAGCAAACACTAGGTCCGATCCACTAGATATCACACTATCCACTGGATAGAGCCCTTAGCTGACATTCCAGCTTCTGTGCAAAGAAGCACTTGCTTGTAGGGTGACTATCATTACTGTTGTCAAGACACCAAAAACCAGTGGGCTACAAAGTGCTCTAAGGGACGCAAATTTGAGACAACATGACACTCTACTGTAAACAAAGTAATCTTAACAAATGAAAGAACTCTGAAGTAATTCTGGCACCAAATCAAAAGCCTTGTTCAATCAGCACAAAAATTATTTCTATCTTTTAAATACAAGAAAAGTAGAGAGACAATTTCCCTTTTTAGAGAAATGACATCCCTCTCTAACCTGTGTGTTTATTTTGTGCTGTGCTCCACAAATGCCAACGAAGGAATTTCCTAGAACATCCCCGTAAGGTAAGAAGGTCAAGTGCTAGCCCCATTTCAGAGACAGAAAAACCCGAAGCAAAGAACAGTAAACGGAATTGTCCAAGAACATGTAGTAAACCAGAAGCAGACCTAGGAAAGAACTCAAGAACTCCTGGCTCCCATCCCCAAGATTACTCTATTTGAGCAGGTTAGCTCTCAGGGAGATGTATTAGTCCCAATGATTAAAATTTTCAAAAGCGTGTAAGTGATTTAGAAGCCTATCTCCCATTTTCCAAAATGACTTACATGTCCAAGTCACATCTGAAAATGGATTTAGGTACCTTTTAAATTTTTACTCAAGACTTTTCTCTCTCATTTCTCTATCACTGTAGGAATATGGAATATCTACTGACTGGGAGCCATAAAAAAAAAAAATCTCAAAATGACAGCTGAGAATGCTGACTGATTTTTTTTTAAAACACTAAACTACATATTAACAAAGACAAGTAATTTGTAATGATACATAGGTGTAAAATCCACAAGACAAGTGTACAAGTTACCTTGTTGGAGGAATAGAGATCAGAATAAGCCCAAGGCATTCTGACAAACATGATTTTCAGATGTTACCCAATTACATACAGAGAAATGCCATTGAGTTGAATGTAGGAATGTACATGTTCCATCCCAACAGCTTAGGCATTCAGAATAAAGCACTTTTAGGGAATGCATGTGTGACTGAAAGCACTCCTATATTCATGCCCGACACACTATTGTAATAATCTTCTGAGGTATCATTTGAAAACTAATAACTTGTGGGTCAGTAATATTTTGAAATGTATATTGCAAACTTTATATGTAAAGTTATGAAGTCCCCCTGTGTGATGTTATAGCACATGCTCATAACCCACACCACCCTGCCTCCACAAAGATTGTTAAACAGGTCTATCTTAAACAAAGGAATGCGTGTTTATCTCAATTAACAAAGTAGAAAACAGAGTCCTTCAGACAGCAGGAGGACGAAATAGCAGGAGACAAAACAAACTGGCATTTCAGCAAACAAGGTGGGAAGAAAGAGCTTCAAGCCTCCCTCATCACCAGATTCCATGTTGCTTCCTTTACTGTTTGAATAAACTTTGCTTTGAGGAGTAATCTTCAGATGAATCCACTTCAAGGGTTCATTGGACTATAAAAGAAAAGGACAGAGACCCCCAGATGACCTCTCTCTCTTTCACCTAAGACAAAGGCACCAGCACCTATGGGCCTCTGGGAGAGACCCTGACAAAGGGTCAGTCACCATTTTATTGGAAGACTGTGGGTAAGAAAGGCCATCTTAAACAAAGCCTTGAACCAAAACTTACTAAATTAATTTTAGACTTTTAGATGCGTTTTCACTTTTATTTGCTTCTTGTTAAACTTGTTTTATTTTTTAATCCAAAACAATTCAGTGCTGTGTTTAAACTGAACAGTTTGGTAACTCCAATTAAAGTAGCAATCTGTTGAATATTAACTCTTTAGATAAGTGGCTCTTAAACGTTTGTACTGGTGACCCCTTTCACATAGCAAGCCTCTGAGCATGATCCCCCTTATAAATTAAAAACACTTTTTTATATATTTAATACCATTATAAATGCTGGAGGCAAAGCGGGGTTTGGCGTGGAGGCTGACAACTCGCGACCTTCCATGTAATAACCTCGCAACCCCCTGAGGAGTCCCGACCCCCAGTTTGAGAACCCCTGATTTAGATATTAAGGGTTCATTGGTCCTGTAAACTGTTCAAAAGAGGCCTGGACAGTGCAGAACACGTTTTTGGGAAACTGCATGACTAGGAGTGTGTTGGACACCCTGCAAGTAGTAACCAAAGCTGGTGGAAGCCAGAGTGTGACTGATGTTCTGCTGGGGTCAGAACTGCTGGACCAGAGCTACAGCTATACACAGACCTCAGTGTGTGACCTGAATGCTGGCAGGCTGTTGTGGGCAGCTCAGGGTGTGAGGTACCAAGGGTTACAGGGCAGCTGGTGACAACCCCTCCCTGATCCAGATTGCACCCCACTATGTGACAGTATATGATGGCCTCACTCTTATGAATAGAGTTCATAAAAAGTGTGCTACCATGATTACTGCTGAGAGTTAAAATCTCCTTTATTCTGCTGATAGAACTTGGTGACCATCATCCATATAAATGATGAACCTTCTAAATTGTATCATGATTTCATGGCCACCATGAGATGATCAAAGGTAACTGTATTTAAAGTCTCAATTTAAAGCCAGCCACAAACTGGATCTAGTGTTTCTATTCAGATCAGAGATTGCAGGGTTGGATTTTACACTTATGTCATTGCCTTCTGGGATTTGAGTTGTGTCCACCTTCTTTGATGCAGTAAGGGACCGGTTTTGACAGTCTGCTCTTGAGGTGAATAGAAACTTAGGTTTTCCAGGTGAGACTGAGTGAGAATATTGTACTACTAACAGAATCCTCTGGTGGTTTAGAAGTATTTACTAAGGATTTTTTGTCATCAGCTGTTGACGGTGTGGCCCTCAGTTACTTTCTCCTCAGGGTTAACCCTCATGGGTCTCTATGATCTATGCATTACCTGCAGATGAAGAACTATCTTCCACCTGTTAAGGCAGAGCAATAACTGGAGCAGACTAATCCTAGGTTGTTACTGCTTGATCTCTAGGTAGTGTTGCATAAGAGGTTGTGGAAGTGTTGGGAGACCTTTGTAACACAATCTGTGATTTGGATCCCCCTTCTTGATCAGTAAGAACCACTACAGGGACATTGGCCTTCTTTGAAAAGGACAAGGTGCTAATTACTTTAAAAGAGGCATGCATTCAGCCTCTCCTCGTAAAGCCTTATTAACTGGTATCTAATCTTTTATTTTACAGCAAAATAAAGGATTGTGAGGAGACATCTCTCAGAGAATCTGAATGCCCTCAGCTTCCCTGGCCCTTTCCACCCCAGGTCAGAATTAGAAGGGGTACAGACATTGCACTTGCCAAGTTGGTTGATGATAATTTCCTGGTGATAACGACCAATTGTGGAATTTTTAAAAGTGCTTATCACTGGCTGCCTGTCGGCTTCTGGGTAGTGTTTAAGGTGTTACTTTTGACCTGCAAAATCCTAAATGGCTCAAGACCTAATCTGGGAGACTGCTATACTAGTTAAGATCAGCAGAGATACTCAAGATGGACTTTCTGGCCATAATGGCAGGAGCTGCTGATGGAGCGTTCTACAAGAAGGACTGTCAACTACAGAATTAAATTCCCCATCAAACGAGTCCAAATTAGCTCGTTTGTTGACCTTCTGGGTACACTGAAAAGTGAGAAACTTTTGGGGTTAGTTGGGGATAGGAGAAGAGAATATGTACAGAGTGGGGAGATTTGGATTAGATTTGTAAGATTTTTTTCTGATTGGTGATCAGTGTATTGAAGAAGGGAGGGGGAAATATGCTGCTATTTGATTTCAGTTATTTTATGACTTGTTTTAAATAGAGGACAGGGGTGCCTAGGTATTTCTTCATTTAAATTCAAATAAACAAACAAATCCTCTCCATGCTACACTTACAAATATGCTAGTGCATCATGCTAAAGATTTTACTAGTTTTCTTGGCTAGCAAGGACATTAATAAATAGCAGAGTTTATTTGTACTTTTAAAAAATTATTTAGCGCATAGCTAACAGCGTCATTACAGAACAAAGGATCCCTGTCCATAGTGATCAATTAAACTAGACCCATCAAAGGATGCACCATGTTTAAAATATTTATTATTACAGATTCAATGCAAGTAAGGCCAGGTTCACAGTATAACTATAGTAAGAGAAGTTTGCAAATTCAGTGCTTTCTAAAAATAACTCATTGTCAGGTGGATTCTCTTATGTACTTTATTGTTGATCTGAATAGCTTATGTTCTACAGTCAGAGCTACTACTGTCTAAGTAAATAATCCAAGGCTTAAAATGTCAAAGTTAGGCACTAAAATAGTTACCCTAATTTTCAGCAGTGCTGAGAAGCCAGAGCTCCTATAGGCTATGGGTTGTCAGAACCTCTGAATAATCAGGCCACTTACTTAATTTGAAAATTTTGGCCTCAGTCTTTTTAGTCTCCTTCGCTTTGCCCCTCATCATGCCCTGCTCTACCCCTTCTCTATTTCAGCCATCTCCTTTTTGCAATGAGGTAAAGCATACAATTCAAAGTACAACTATGCAACCACATTATTCTATATTTCCTTCTTTAATGCTTCCCAGCACCCTACCAGCATTTTTAACCACTGTTGTACACCAAGATGTCTTAATTGATCTGTATATGCTGATATTCAGATCTTTTTCCTGCAAGGTTATAACTAAATTCACTACTACACTTGGCTGCATTTGAACAAATGACCTAATATTTCACATAACAGGGATTTATCATTTAGGAACTAGAAAACGAAGGAATCTTTTTTATTTTTATATTTTATCAAGAAACAGTGAACATATTTATAAGTATGAAACCTCTTCCATAAAGCTAAACTTTTCAATCCTCTAGTACGTCTTTCAGAACTTCACAAGAGATTCTATTTTAAAAAACATTTTCTTTGTTACTATTACTGGCTTATATAACAGGTCTACAGAAAGTTCAGAAGAGACATCTCTAGACCCCATGTTAGCAGACAATGGTGAGTGAGGAGGGCAGATTGTGCATTAGCTGCATCTCAGATTTCAGCTGCCCATCTCCCACCCTGTTCTTAAACCTGAACTTTAGAGGTATAGAACAATAATGAAAGTATTAGACACTGATGACCATAAAAAGTAAACTGCAAACAAAAATAAATACCAGTAATCGTAAGCAATTTGTATGAAATTCAGTAAATTAGTTTCCTTGCTTGCTTACTTTGCCTTTATGATGGACTTCATCTTTCTAATATGTGGATTGTATAAGAGTTGGATGGAGTTTCCTCTTCTCCACTTGTTTGTGTTATTCGCTTTTTTCAGTATTTTTAGTATTCATTGTTGAAACAAAAAGGTGACACATTGTCACAAATGTAATAAGTACTGAGATGTAGCATAATTGCCAAATGCTCTGGGGAGGGGGGTCCATAGTGCCCCTTCCTTTAATAGATACCTACCTAACAACTCATTTAAACAAGGGACTTCCATAGGCAGATTGATACTGAGATATGACTGTTAAACTTCATTCACAATTCCTGCAGAGCAAGGCAGAGCTTTTGCGCAGACTTGGCATTCTAGGTCATTGTACAGCACATAACGCAATAGAATCATAAAATGGTTTGTCTCGGGTGTCAATCTGTATATTAAACTACTACTACTAATGGTACTAGACATGACATGATTTGAACAGTATTAAAATTCCACTTTATTAGGACCATATAAATTGCAGAGAAATCACATGCAAAGACATATCAAAGTAAAAATATCCACATACTTAAGAAGATATTTCTTTGTGTTAAACAGTTCAAACTTCTCTGCTGTAACTGGTGCATCTTGACAGAAATCAATACACAAGGATGAAATTATTTCATTATTTTAATCAAGTTACAAAATACATTCTCTGCTGTCAGAGCAGCATGATTCATCTTTTGAATACCAAAATTCTCCAACATATATGAGGCCCCACAATGGAAGGAAGGATACCCAAAGTTTTGTTCGTTTTTTTTTTTTTTTTTTTTATACATACAATAGAAGCAGATTTAGATGATTATTTACGTAATGCATTCAAAGGTTATACATGTGATGCTTTTCTTAATGGATTTTGTATGCTTAGGAGCTGAGAATTTTCTAAACCTTAGGGTGCAAATTCTCAACCTTAACTCGACATCAACAAAGGCTTTTATAGCAGATATACACAGGCTTTGAAATTAATTTGTAACTATTAAACAAAAGTTGAGACACCAATCTTACAATCTGAGAGCAGTAAAAATACATACACACAACTTTACACATGTGAATAGCCCCATTGACCTCAATGGAATTGCTCACATGTGCACTGTTAGACACATGCATAACTCAGGGACTGGAGCCCATGTAGACAAAAGGCACATATCTCCTATTTTGATTAACTTTTTACTTCTGAAAGAAAAAAAACCCACAATTTGATGATCACTTCAAAAACTAGTTAGAAAAACAAATAAATTGTTTTCTAAGTACTTCACGGTATTGGGTCCTTTTCAACCACCCTCCCCCAGTATAGTTTTCTTTAAACTCTGTATGAGACAGGAGCACCACATAAGTTCCAAAAAGGGGAGGCACATTGACAGGCACATTGAACATCACATGAAAAGAATGCCCCAAATACAAACATATTCCTACAGTACCATATTACTAACATATACAGCCATAAAAGACTTTTCTGGATTCTAGATCAATTATAACTGTTTTTCCCTTACAAAGCTATCTTTAATTGATATTTCTTATTGAAATGAAGATGATTGTACTTAATAATTTAACTAAAGAATTGTACAAGATCTACTACTGCCCTCTTCCATTGTTGCCAATATGGTAATTTTCTTCATTCCCATGTATGATGCCCCTCTGTAGTCCCTTCTTCTATACTTTCTGAATGTATTATATAACTATCTTAACACTAATCTATATATAACTACTTATGATCCAAAGAGAATCTCAGTGCCCACATGAGTGTTTAGTGACACATTTTGTACCCTTTCCACATTAAGAAGAAGAGCTTCCTGCACACTCCTTGCTCAAATTACATGGATTTTCTTTAAGATTAGGGCACACATTGTAACAGCAGCATATAATTTTCCTGAACAATAATTCCCTTCCAACAGAAAGGTATCCTATAATATCATCAGGATCAGCATCAACAGGAAGAGAAACCTGATTTTCAGCTAGACAAAGCTTATACATTTGCTGGGTTTATTCTCTGTAAACAGCAATTTTCACATACAGAATAGCTGCAAGCAAATTTGAAAACAACCTGGCAACTCATTTTTGACCCTAAAATACTAGACCAAAAAGGAATTGAAAATTATAGTAATAGGAAAAAAAAGGTGTAAAATTTCACTCACGGAACTTATTTCTGTTATTCTAGTTTTATCTTCCTACTTTTAATCTATCACATAGTCATAACCAATATATAATGAGCAGTGCCTTTCCACAGAGTGAAAAAACTGAGTGGATTACCTGATAAACAGCAGTACAACCCAAACCCTCCGAATGCATTTATGATTTTATATTATTCAAACTAAAATGCACCAGTATGAAAAAATGGTTGTAATTATCACCATATTTCAAAACTAAACATGTCCTGAATATCAGCAGACTACAGACCAAATTCAGGCTGCCTTTTCCACATAGCTAGCTAACAGAGCAGTTTCTGAACCCTGCTCTCACCATACTTGCAGAGTTTACTCTCTGCAAGTCTTCTACGCAGAGAGGATGTTTTAGAGTGGACTTGAATTAAATGTCTTCCAAGGAGGCACAACGTGGAACTGTGACAGAGAGAGAACATATGCTCATATTAACACTTTTTTGCAGCTTTTCTGGATCCCTCTCTCTGTCACAAACACCTAGACTTTATTCTACAAGACCAAAAACAAGGATTTGCATCTGAAGTTCATAAAAGTACAGATAAGAGCCTTTTGTAAACCAGCAGCCAGAACAGTACAAGTTATATCAGGTTTCAAATTCTCACGTTTGATGTTTTTTCTTAAAGCCCCAGCTCCTGAAGTCATGTGAATCTCAGCATTTTAATTTTTTTAAGTAAGTTTCTAGTCTTCATGGTTGCAGGGGAAAGCTTGAAAATCTGAACCCACAACATTCAAAATCCAGACGGCAAACAAAACATTTATTATTTTAAAAGAATTCATGATTTTTAAGCCAATCTCACTGATTTTTGAATATCTGGAGACTGTAATACCGTATGTTTTATTATCCAGAAATTGTGTAATGACATGTTTCAGTTAAACACATATTCATAGGCTAAAACTGCAAAAATAAAAATTAATAAAGGAAAAATAATCAAAATTATAATAAATCATTTTAGTCACTCAAAAATACTGACTGCAACATGGGTATCTAAGTACAATTTCATTGTCTAGTTATGAAATAATTCTGTTTCTTGAATTAAGTTATAGTTGGGGGGCAAAGTTACATTTTAGAAATTAATCAGTTCTTTTAAGTGAGTTTACCCTTGTGAGTCAATTGTAGCAAATCTACCATATAGCCATGTTTGCTCGCCTTTCTATTACTTTGAAATTAAGGTCAGACCTGACCTTACATAGCACATACTGCAAATGTAGAGAAAAATCACCATTCCAATGACATATGGCATGACCTTCAACTTTCAATAACCTACAAAGTTTACATCTGTCTGATCATTCAGAATGCTAACGTTACATATGTGCAATTATAAGGGAAATAATATATGGCAAAAAAGCAAATATTAAACATGAAGCAGCAGGGATTATTTGAAGATGACAAAAAGAAAGCATGGACTGCCACTTTCCAGAAAATTTTCACAGCAAGATTATTTACAAAATAACAATTGCATCCTCTATAATTCTTCATGCTAGTGACCATGTGCCATTAGAGCTATTACAATTACAGAATGTTGGTAATAACTGCAACTGGTATCAAACACTGGCTGCCTTATAAACTCCTGGATTTCAGAACAATATATATAATATTCAACAATTCTTAAAATAACATGAGGTTAAATGTTGTATTTTTATACAGATAACAAAACTTTGCCCTATCCCCATAACTTGGCAAGAAATTTCAGTGTAGGCAGAAGGAGGAATTGCTCTTCACCTACCACTGTAGCTTCTGAGTGGGAGTTGGCTCTGCTACTCTACTATACTCCTACCACCTCTTTGTGGACAGAAATGGCTAGGGTGTCTGTGTGTGGCTCTGTCCCCTACCCAAATCAATCTTGCCATTGGAAGGTTTGGAAAACCATAACTGGGCTCTGTAATGAACAACAGGTATATAGGTTTCTGAACTTGTGTATTCACTCAATAAGTAGTGGAACCACATCATTTCCAGTACACTTCCACATCCAGTGAAAGTGATTTGGAAGGGGTGCAAATTAATTATTTGTATTAACATAGTAATACCCCATCGTGCTAGGCTCTGTACAAACACAGAACAAAAAGATGGTCCCTGCTGTAAAGAGCTTACTATCCAAGTATAAGACAAGAGACAATAGATGGATACAGACAAAGGAGTTCAAGGAAACAATGAGACAATAGCAGTAGCAAATGAAATTTGCCTCAGAGAATAAAGTAACTAGAAGTACTTTAAAAAAAAAATGAAACTTGCCAGAATTATTAAGTATTAAATAAGAATACCTCTTATTCATCCATCACTGAAATGGGGAAAGCAAACATTTCAGTTTTCAAAAATATTGTTTGTTCAACATTAGGCCCCTTCCACATCCTCCATAGTTTTCCTCAGTTAAATTGACTTTTTAAAATATAAACATTTTAGCAATTTGCTTATACACGTTAGAAAAACTATAATGGAAATATACAGATAATTTTAATTTAAATAAAGTTAGTGTTTGAGCCATTCTGATATTAAGAGGTTATGGAACAGACTTAACTACCATAACTTCTGTGCAGTTATAATTGCATAAATTTTCACCTATTTCTCTAAATAAACACACTCCGTGATGTTAAAGGCAAGGCTTCAAAAGGTGCAGAAAAATAAGGAAATCTGAAGTCAAAGTTACTATTCTAACAAAACTTATTTTATTGTACCTAGGTATAATAAGCATTTTATATAAAATTTGCATGCTGTCATTATACCTAGGTACAATGAATGAATTAAGGAGAAAATAAATTCCATTTTAGTTCCATTAGTTTATTCAGTTTAAATTAGAAACTTAAATAACCAAACAGAAAGGGCTTTTTTATTACATTTCCTGTTTTTTCTTATCAAAACACGTTATATTTAGTTTTAAATGTACGCTAATCTTAGTACCAAAATACTATGACGGTCACACACAAAAAAATAGTAGAATGCACAGAAGAAAACCAGCATATCAAAAATGTATCAGCTGAGCTCATTCAGAGATACCATGGTTTTCTATAATAAGAATAATAAGGATTGTGTATCATGGTCCTTTTATATAGATAATCAGAGTATCATTGAAATCAGTGAATATGTTATGTTATAAATGCTAAGATAAAGAGTTGATGCCAATCATAGGAGCCTCTTTGTAATCTTGAAAGGCAACTGACAAATAGAGGTATCAAATATTGATCAACTTCAGATTTACTTTCAGAATGCACCAAAATAAAGGGTATTGGTTGTTTTGGTTTAAGTGTATATTTTTAGCAACACAGAAGGATCAGGAAGACAGCAGTCATCTCTTGAAGGGTCCATTTCAAACAGATTATTTGATGGAAGTGTAATTCATCTTTAATTTTCCCTTTGAAAACAAGAAGTTTCCATATTTTGCACACACACTTTTATAGACAGTTATGGCTGAATGTCCTCACCTTTATCATTTATGGCATTGAGAATACAACTTTAAAGTCAACAGACTTGTGGTAATTCAGAAAGCAATCCATAAATAAATGGCAACTGTCATATTATCACAAACTAAAAATACAGGTTCCAGTTCTTCAGAAACTCATATTTCAGTAGTTCTGAGGGAAACCCTGCCAGAATTGGGCCAATTGTTTTACACCAAAATCCATATTAATGTTCACATACTTCTCTCTTTCTATCCCAATACTAAAGATTAGCAAGATATTTATACATAAAGAAGAGTCTTCCTTTTTTTCCAATAAACCTGCTCTTCATGCTTGATTTAGTCAGTGATGCTACAGTCCAGTGTTTGTGACTTTATAATGGCTTTCCTGGTAGCAAACAGTAATGTGCCAAACACTGACTGAAGTGTGACAGAATAAAGTAAATCACACAGGAAGGGTAGTATTATAAAAGGAAAAGGAAAAAAAGATTTATTTGTAAGTTTGAAGATAATTTTATTTTTATCCACATGATGAACCAAATCCAACCAAATAGTGGTGTATTTCCAGACTGCCTGCAGGGATGGGATGGGTGGGGTGGGGAAGAGATAGTGTTCTTTTGGTCATGGTGGGTGGGGGGGAGAAAGCAACCCCATTTTCTGGGATCATAAGAAAATCACATGCTCTGGAGCTTCACTTGATAGTTTAAAGAACTATCTACACTCATAGACAAAATTATAACACTCATTACACTTGGTTCTATTTATACAGAATTTATAAATTGAAAACAGTAGTTAGTTTATTTTTGCATTATTTAAATAAGGTAAAATATACTTACTAATAATACCAGCTTCTGATATTTCTGTTTCAGTTCAGTCAGGTTCTCTGATGGTTCTGCACCCAGAATTCTATACCAGTCTTTTCGTGGTATGTGTTCAAAGGCCATTATGTGACTAGCTAGGAAGTGGCTTCTTTCGAGATCTGCTTAACAAAATAAATAAAATAGTATAATGATAATTTAGAGTGCATTTAAAAGAATTACGTGTGAGCAACTTGAAACATGACAAAATATGGGACCATGGGAGAATGTAACTCCACCTCTCAATCCCATCCTAACAATGGCAGCAAGAGGTCACATGCCACAATGCAGACAACTGTTTAACATATGCAGCCAAATAAGATTTATTACTTAAAATCAAAGAGGCAGATTTGCCTGTGGCTGATCGATTTATTCTGTTTCTAAGGGCATCATGCCTTGTACATTCCCTTTCTGTTGTTCCACCATTTTTTCCTTCGTCATACTGACCTTTTCGCTATAGAAATGCAGGGGGAGAAAAAAGTCTAAGCAGTCTGGTGTAAGAATTAAATGTGCAACACATCACATGGCCAATATGTCTTCTGCCTTTCCCCAGTATTATTTCTGCTGTTTTGTTCCCCTCTGCTGCACAGAGGAGCATAGAATCTCACATTACCATCTCAACAATTTAAACAACTAACAGATTCGATATATATTTCTGAAATTTGGATTGATTTAACTTGTTTATGCTGTTTTAACTCCATTTCTAGGTAGAATATAGGGAAACTGACTGGAAAACACAATATACCCTTTCAAATTGTTCAACTACTCAAGTCAAAAGCACATTTAGTTCTGTGACAAGAACATTACAAAAGTCTTTTTTTTTTTTAAATCCTTTCGCTGTTTTTGGTAGCATCATTGCCATTTAAGTTATACAAACATTTTCCTTTTAAATCAATAGGTTTACATTTCACTTTTGCTTTTTTTAAAATCATGAAGCAGCCTCCCATTCAATATGTGAGAATTTAATTCAAACATTTCTCCTTTGAGCTAACACACAAAAATACAGTCATTTTCATAATTCTACAATTACAAAGGTTGTTCCTCGCCCAACCAATGCCATTTCCAATTGCTATTAGTAATTCACTTAGATTAATGCCTAAGGATTATTTTGCAAAATTTAAAGGGCCTGAATTTACTTCTGTCTGAATTATTTTTAACCTACAATTTTTACAAGTAACTTATACTTGCTATGCTATAGTAAGGCCATACTTAAAAGATTAGAGAACAACAAATTTTCAGTTTATTTTGTGCATAGTATTGCACATGTAGGAAATTAAACCTCAATCCAGCAATGAGATCCATGATGACAAGTCAGCCCATGCGCATCACACTGCAGGGCCAGGATCATAATGACCCTTTCTGGTTGTGTGGCATTTTCACAGAACAACTGTTAAATATTTATTTTAAAATATAGAAAAATGTGCTTGTAAAATGAGAAAAAATAGCAATGGGACTCTGGAGCAAGTATGGTTCCTGAAAGTACATTTAACTAGTTTTTTAAACTGGCTCAAATTTCAGGTTGATGCCCTTAAAGGAAACATCAAATATTAAAACTTAATTTTAATGATAATGCATACAAAAGTTATAGTGAGAATGTCTTTGCCCTGGGCTAAGGGTGCAGCTACACTTGAAATAACAAATCGTGCTTTGGCACGTATTGCAAAGTCGAACGCAGACAAGAAATAAAATGTGTAGGTAGCAGAAGTTCTCAAACTTCATTGCACTGTGACCCCCTTCTGACAACAAAAATTACTACACAACCCCAGGAGGGGGGACAGAAGTCTGAGCCCACCCAAGCCCCTTACCCCAGGTGAGGGGACCAAAGCATGAGCCCCAACACTCCAGGCGGAGAGCCAAAGCTGAAGCCAAGGGCTTCAGCCCCAGGAAGGGGGCCTATAACCTGAGTCCTGTAACCCAGGGCTGAAGACCTGGGCCTCAGCAAGTCTAAGCCAGCCCTGACGACCCACTTTGGGGTTCCAACCCACAGTGTGAGAAACACTGATCTACGGCTAGTGCTATTCATAGGGTTGCCAACCCTCCAGGATTGTCCTGGGGCCTCCAGGAATAAAAGATTACTCTTTAATTAACAATGATGTCATGTAAACCTCCAGGAATACTCCCAACCAAAAAACTGGCAACCCTAGCTATTCAGGAGCCAACTAAAATACATAAACCAAAAGGGAACAAGGCACTCAAAAAGCACAATAAAAGCATGCACACAAAGTTATTCCAGAATAAGTCACGCCCTTTGTCTTCACTAGGGAAGAAGTGTGTGCACTTTATCCTGTGTTTAATACACCCCGGTACAACCCTAGGCCTTGTCTGCACGTACAGCGCAGTAGTTACCGCTGAATACCCCCCACCTTCACCCCCGCGCAGACAAGGCCGTTGCAGGTTTCAAGGTAACCCAGGTTAAAAGTGCAGCTGCCTGCTCCGCACTAGCTGTAACGCGGGTGAGCACCAGGGAGTCCCGGGCCGAGCCCCGGGGTTTCAAACACGCAGTTCCCTAGACCCTTGTGGGGCGGGTCTGAGCCCAGCGCCGCTGCCCCGGGGAAGGGGGGGGGGGGCGTCAGACAGGGTGAGGCGCAGTCACCCCCCGGCGGAGCCCAGCCTTACCTCTGCCGCGGCGCCGGCCCGGCCAGAAGCCGCAAGAAGCGCGACTTCAGGCGGCGGCAGCTTCCACACGGGGCAGCCTGGTGCCCCAGCAATAGCCTCCGAAAGAAACACGCTGCTCTCAGTCGGGCCGGAAAGAGACCCCGGCACCCCAGGCAGCGCGCGACGGGTGGGAGGGCGGTGTTAGAACCCCAGCGCCGTCGAGGGGCTGTTTCCGACCGGGCACTAGTGGCGAAGCACCAACCGGAAGTGGAGCCCTGCCTGGGCTGACGCTGTCTCCATGGCGACAGAGGGAGCTTCAGATCCGCCAGAGCGGCTGCAACGCCCAGTAAGTAACTGGGACCCCCGTCCACAGCGGGGCGGCCGGAGACCCCCCAACACTCCTTTGGCCGCCGAAATCTGGGGTGGCCACAACTCTCCTGTCCAACTGTCTGGCTACGCCCATGGACACCGGTCCTCAGGTGCGGCCAGAGCCGGAACCCCGCGGCTCAACACCCTCCACCGCCCCAGCTCAGGGCGGACGCAGCGTCCTGTGGGTCCCACACCCAGGGGCACCTGACCTAAAAGCCTCTCGCTTCCCCAGAAAGTTACCTCTGGCCAGAGCTCCCCCCTCCCCCACTTCCCGGCCAGCCTACCCCAGCCAGTCCCTAGAGATCAACTCATCCCCCACATCCCTCTGCTTAAAGTGTTCGGGAAAGGGGAAAGGGGAAAGGGGGGGGGGGGATTATCATATTGACAGGTCTGCCGAGGTGAAATTCAACAAAGATAAGTGCAAAGTACTTCATTTAGGAAGGAAAAATCAATTGCACAACTACACAATGGGGAATAATTGCGTAGGCAATCTGCGTGTTATAATGGATCTCAAATTGAATAGGAGTCAACAGTGTGATGCAGTGGAGAAAAAGGCTAATATCATTCTAGAGTGTATTAACAAGAGTGTCATATGTAAGACACAGGAGGTAATTGTCCTGCTCTATTGCAGTGGTGAGGCACCAGCTGGAGTAC
Organism: Emys orbicularis; assembly: GCF_028017835.1. NCBI lineage: Eukaryota > Metazoa > Chordata > Testudines > Emydidae > Emys > Emys orbicularis. The sequence goes on along the minus strand of NC_088686.1, from coordinate 94,235,131 downwards.
TGTGTCCAAGTCTGGGACCCACACTTTGAGATGTGGACAAATTGGAGAGCGTCTGAAAGACAGTAACAAAAATGATAAGAAGGTAGAAAACCTTGACCTATGTGATTTAAAAAAACTGGGCACGTTTAGTCTTGATAAAAGAAGACTGATAACAGTCTTCAACTATGTTATGGGCTGTTATAAAGAGAACGGTGATCAGTCCTCAAGGTAGGACAAGTAGTAATGGGAGCAGCATGGGAGATTTTGGTTAGCTATTAGGATACACTTTCTAACTATAAGGGTAGTTAGGCTCTGGAATAGGCTTCCAAGGGAGATTGTGGAATCCCCTTTATTGAAGTTTTTAAGAACAGGTTGAACAAACAACTGAAAGGGAAGGTCTAGGTTTACTTGGTCCTGCCTCAATGCAAGGGTGCTGGACTAGATCAGTGATCCTCAACCAGGGGTCCATGTACCCCTCAGGGTACGCAGAGGTCTTCCGGGGGTACATCAACTTGTCTAGATATTTGCCTAGTTTTACAACAGGCTACATAAAAAGCACTAGTGCAGTCAGTGCAAACTAAAATTTCATAGAGACAATGACTTTTTTATCCTACTCTATATACTATACACTGAAATGTAAGTAGAATATTTATATTCCTATTGATTTATTTAATAATTATATGATAAAATCAGAAAATAAGAAATTTTTCAGTAATAGTGTGCTGTGACACTTTTGTATTTTTATATCTGATTTTGTAAGCAAGTAGTTTTTAAGTGAGGGTTAACTTAGGGCTATGTAAGACAAATCAGGCTCCTGAAAGGGGTACAGTAGTACAGTAGTCTGGAAATGTTGAGAGCCACTGAACCAGATGATCTCTTGAGGTACCTTCCAGTCCTACAGTTCTATTATTCTATCATCTGGAAGTAGCCGCTGTCATAAAAAACGTGCTTAAAATTCACCCCTCAGCAACCCAACTCAATTTAAAATTTTGATTTTTGCTAGGTGTGCAACCCCTCATGACCCTTCCCCCCATATACTTTAAATACTGCCCTGTCCCAGTTCCCTCTGGTTGGTAGATCTTTTTACCAAGCCTGAGGTGCCTGTTCTCTCAGCCAAGCCACCATAGTAAAGTGCTGCAAGATTAGATTTTAGATTAGAAGGTTGGGTCCTGCTGGCTCAGCCAGATTCTTATTAGACAAAGGCAAAAAGAGAGGTAGGAGGAATAAAGTAGGGATGGAGTGAAGACAGAGGATTGGGATTGAGGGAGCAGGATCCTTAGAGTCACATCTTATGAATTGCTCACCATATGGCCATGAGAACAGTGATGTCTTCTGGTTCCCTCTTCCTATCTGTGCTGATAGGAACATCTTTTAGTATCAGGAAAAAGATGCATGTGCCTCGGTGGTAAATCCCTGAGCCCCAGGTTGTGGTGGCAGCTGTGATGGTGATGATGCTCCAGTCTCCTGACCAAACTCAGAGCTTACTGCCATTCTCTCAGCTGAGCAAGGTAGCAAGTATTCCTTAGAAAGTAAATATCCAAAAGGAGATGGCATCCTCATTTAAAGTAAATTTGAAAATCAACACAAGTTTTTGATCATTCATAGACTTTTCCTCATATTAGTCCAAACAAATACAGTTCACACAGTTTATTTGAGTTTGCATTCAGCTTTCTTTTTTTTTATCATTCTTTCAACAACGTGTTCATAGGTTAACCCCCGTACTGTTGCCAATTTTGGGGAAAGATTTGAACAAATTGGAGAGAGTCCAGAGGAGAGCAAAAAAATAAAAAATGATAAGATGTTTAGAAAGCGTGGCCTATGAGAAAAAGTTGAAAAAACTAGGCATGTTTAGTCGGAAAAAAAGAAGGTTAAGGCAGGATGTGATAACAGTCTTCAAATATGTAAAAGATTGTTAAATGACCTCCGAGGGTAGGACCAGAATTGGTCAGTTTAGTTTGCAGCATGGGAGATTTACTTAAATATTAGGGGGGAAAGTAATTATAAGGCCAGTTAAGCACTGGAACAGCTTACCTTGGGAGGTTGTGGAATCCCCATCACTGGAGGTTTTCAAGAACAGGTTGGACAGACACCTGTCAGGGGTGGTTTAGGTGTACTTCATCCTGCCTCAGCACAGGGGATGTACTAGATGACCTCTTGAGCTCCCTTCCCGTTCTACATTTCTATTATTCTAAGCCCAGGCTGTGCTGCCATTGTGCAAAGGAGAGATATTATGAAGACCTGGCAATATGGCCATTGGGGTTGTCCTGTGACCATTAATAGGGTGTGTGTTAGATTGTCAGCACACTGAAGACAGTGCCGTCTTGCAATAGTCACATAATGTAATGCAGACAGATAGATGCAAGTGGCTTTACGGTTACATGGGGGAAATACTTATCATCTGACCTACAAGTTCATTCCAGAATTAAGAATCAAGGTGAGTTCCTTCTGTCTTAGGTAGTATAAAAAGACTTCTGTGTGGTAAAATTCTGTCCTTTTCTATACCTGTGTAATAAAGAGTAAAACTGGCCCTGTAATAAAAACTTGAAATGCAGTACACGAGCCGGTGTAACACAAGGCAGAAATGCCCTGCAAATGCAATTTAGGAAACAATTCTTTTGATGAGGCAAGAGCCACAAGAGAATCCAGATCCCTCTCTCAGAGCAGTGTTGGTTTCTGCAGAGCTAACAGGAGTAAAAAAAGTAAACATTATTTTTTCACTAAGTCTCTGTATCTTTTATTAAGCGTGAGCTAATTTACAGTCACTTTTCAGAGAAGAATTATACTGTAAATATAGTTGTTAAAATTTCTGTATAGCGTATACATTCCAGACAAGGTATTTCTCTCTTAAGGCTAGATCCTGCAAATGTGGTCTCCTGTGGTACATTGCTGTCCCTGCACAAAGATCAGTTAAATTCAATCCATTCAGGTGTATAGATCAATTGCAGGATCTAGCCTTCAGGCCCCAATCCTGCAAGCTGTTTCACATAGGGTTTGCCCATATGGAATTCACTGCAGAATTGGAGCCTAAATATAGTTCAAACCTAGATGAGCATAATCTCAGAGACTTTAGACAGAAATTATGAGGGCTTGCTGTCCAAAGAATAGGTTTACTCATCATATTTTATTTAATATATTATTACAGAAAATAAAGTGTAAAACAGATGCCTTTCATTATGTATTAATTCAGGAAGAAATGTGGTACTTTTACATTTAGTAAAAACCAAGTCAGTATTTTTGTAGATTTTTAAAATAATATTATTTCAGGGATTACAGAAGAGGACATGCAGACTCTGAGGCAAAATAGGTTTACAGTTTGCTGCAAGGTCCCTAGTTTCAAGGACACTCCATTGTTGATTTCCATGCTGATTTCCAAATTAAAAATAGGGTATTTGGCTTTTTAATTGAATTAAGCATGAAAATAAACAGTGCAATCCACTCTGTTGTTATTTAATATAACATTAAATTCAGTGTATTTCATGTTGCTCCCACATTTTTGAATTATGTTAGTTTTTTTATTGACAGTTCATAATTGCATTATAGAAGCTGTTGTTAGGAAGCATTGGATTTTGACTGTTGGGTAGGGAACAGTTTGAGCTTTTAGCACCCATGTGGGTTCAGGAGGTGATTTAAGTTTTTGACACACAGAAGGCAGTTGAGGTTTTTGACAATGGGAAATTAATCTCTTCTTTTCCTCTGTTCCTTGAAGGAAGAGTTGGAAATTTTCTGAAAATTTTGGGGGGCTTGAACAGATTGTTGGGGAATTTGAACAATATTCCTCACTGCTCACATCCCAATATCCACCATTGTATCCAACAACTATTGTAATATAATCACATTTGCTTGGTGTTTCTGAGAAAATAATCAACAATGAAATAATTAAATTATCATCATTTAGATTTAGATTTCAGAGATAACACCCAATTGAAAAGAGCTGTACACTATCATATAGCTGATTCTGAAATTCTGAGCAATCTCAAACTACATTTGCTACAATGGAAGTGGAGGGCACTAAACAGGTTGTAGGATTGTGCAAGTAGAGCCTGTGTTACAGTCTGTGTGTTTGCAGACTTAAGAAGACACCATTACATCACTTTGCATTTAGCGTACCTTTGGAGGGTTTTCCTCCCAGCTATGAGGCCTAAAATTTAAATTTTTTAAAAAATGCAACTTTACAATCTGCTATACAATTCTGTTAACCCTTGTGCACTTTATTCAGAATGAGAGGGAGTAAATGCATTATAAGCATAACAACATATCTATTGAACTCTGAAGTCAATGAGGTTTTGAATGGATAGAACAAGTTGTAGGATAGGGGCCTTACTCTCACTCCCCTGCACATTCAACTGCCTGTCAAATAATTGAAACAAAAATAGGTTATTTGATTCTGTAACAATCTTTGTAACAACTACAAATTATAAAAACTATGTAAAGGGGGGCACACTAAAGTTTTCTCAGCTCTGGACCTTTCAATATGCATATTGATCTCACCATCTCTTTTGGGATTCTTTCTTATGTCTTTTTTTACACATTCAAATCTATTATTCAGCTCATTTAATTGCTGTGATAGACCCTAACCCTTAAATTGGATCTGCACATTCAAGTCAGTAGCGCTCTACACAAACATAAGCATCCATCCACATGATCTGTGTGTAAGATCAAAGGCTCTGATCCAAAAAGGGACTTAGTCCCAGCTTTTTAAAGGTATGTAGATGTTGGTGTGCTCTGTGTTTCAATGCCTAACTGAGCTAGGAGCCTAAATTTCATTTTCAAAAGGTATTTAGGCAATTAGGAGCTAAAAATCCCATTGACAGTCTATGGAATTTAGATTTTTAATTTTTTGGAGCCCAGAAAATCATTAGTATAACAATGTGATGCACAATGCCTGAGTTAGGCACCTTTTACAATGAATGGTGAGAGATAGTTGCCTAAGAATGTGATCCACAAAAATCATCACGCTAGGCAGGGTGCCACCTAAGTTATCCTATGTGAGATGCTGATGAGAGGGGTTTGTGCTAAGCCTTGCCCCTCTTACACAGTTAGGCACCTAAGTCTCGGTTGCAGGGAGGCACCTGTCATTGCTAGCAATCCACAATCTGGAACCCCTCTTCTAGCGTCAGGCATCTTAGGCATCACAAGACTATTCCTTGTGAGAATGAGTTAGAAACTGGCCTCACTCCACATAAAACAGCTACAGGAAGAAGTGCTGGTAGTGCTAGTGCCCACCTTATAACTTTTAGTCCAGTGGTTAGCATGCTCATCTGGGATGTGGGAGACCTGGGGTCAGTTCCCCTTTCTGCCTGATGGGGAAGAAAGGATTTGAACAGGGGTCTCTCACCTCTTAGGAGCAGTCTCTGATCACTGAGCTGTGGGATATTCTAATGTAGGGCTCCCTAAATCTCTGGTGTTGAAGCTGTTCCACTGTATATAAATAATAATGAGTCATTGGAACTGGACTCTGGGTATTCTACCTTCCAGCTGGGTGCCCTAACCATCAGGCTACAGAGCCATTCTCATTCTTATGCTCTGTGACCCAGTGACTCTTTAAAGTATTTATCCAAGGTTCAACAGGAGATATTCAGGGAGCCCCACATCAGAATATCTTCTTCCTACCAGGCAGAGTGGGGACTTGAACCTGGGTTTCCCACATCCCAGGTGAGTGTGCAAACCACTGGATTAAAAAGCATAAACTGAGTAGTACCACCAGCTGGATTTTGAATGGCTGCTGAGCATGCCTACCTTTTCTTCTTCTAAAACAGTGACCTCCTAATAAAAACATCGTTGACTGGACCCTCCTCCCTGTTAAACCACCTAGAAACAAGCATCTAGATTTTCTAAGGAAGAACCATGGACCAGATACTCGAAGGTATTTAGGCACCTAACTCCCACTGATTTCAATGGGAATTGGGATTCTCTGAGGATCTGGGCCCTTGACTCTCTTATAAAAGCATGGAAACAAGGAGGAACTTCCTCCACAGCACCATCCTTCCTTCTGGACCATTCAGGGTCTGCACTGTGGGAGGGCCAAGGAGAAGTGGACAGGGTTGGGGGGAATGCACATCATGGAAATTAGTCAGAAAAGATAAAACAAGCGGAATTGTTTGTCTGGAATTCTCCTAGCCTATGTCATTCACAACCAGAGGTTTGCTAGCAGTGGTACAAAGCAGTATTGCCACCACAAACATTCAAAAATGATGAATCAGGCCCCCCAACAGTATGAAATTGGCTTAAAAATCATGAGATGTTAAAGAAATTGGGTTCTATTTATTTGCCATCCAGTTTTTTTTTTTTTTTTTTTTTTTTTTTTTTGAGCCTGAAGGTTGAACTTGGGTCATATTTTCTAGTTTTACTTCTCAATCATGAGGGCTAGAAATTTACTTTTTTAAAACATAAAAGCAGAAATTCTCATGTAATCACTTTTCTCCAGGAGCTGGGGCTTTGAATATCATGAGACTCCTAATAAAATTGCACAAATTGGCAACACTGGCAAAGCACAGGGCCTGGGCCTCTAATGATCTCTGTGAAGGGAACCTTATGGAGACTTCCTCTATGGGAACCCCATTCTGTAGGTGTGGACAGGACAGCATGATCTGGGCCATAGAAAGTAATATATATTTTATTAAGAATATATTGTAGATTCTTTTTCAATGGTTAGCGTTAGTTATTGTAAAAGAGCATGATATGGGAGAAAATTAAACAATTGTTTTGTTAAATGACATACCATTATAGACTGAGGTATTGTTAGAAATTGCTATCTGGTAAGGATACTTAGTTTGAGTTAATATAGAATAATCCAGATCCATGCTGAAATTGTATGAATATTTTTTGGTTAAAACAATTAATATTTTTAATAGAGATTTTTTTGAAGATTGTGACTTTTTATCATGCTGCATTGTGACAGAAGAGTAGGAGAATATCTTTGAAGGTTAGGGGTTTGCAATTTACTCAAGATGTGGAAATTAATTGAATTCAAAGTTTGTGTTTTATTGGACCAATAAAAGATATGTATAAACGATGTACTTTTCCCTTTTCATTTACATTCTTCACAACCTGATGAGACTTCTAAAATATTCCAAGTATCCCTACATTTGTATCTTTGGTAAATAGCCTGCGTTTTCCAAGCTGCCATTTAGGGTTATTAGATTATTTTTGTTTTTGTAATTTTGTTTGTGTTGGTTTTATATTTGTTGTACATGTGCATAAAAAGGAATAGCAAGAATACAGATAAATACATGTAAAGGAACAGCATAGGTTGTACGAAATATGGAAAGACAGATCTTTCTGAAATATAGAGACTGGATCATTTACGACCCTGTACAAAAAGGCTCTCGAGACAAGGAGGAAATAAAATATGTATGCTTTGAGGAATTAGAAATTTGATAGAAAATAAATTTTTATAGCTGAAGAGCTAAAAAGTGTATTTCATTCCTGTGGCCCAAATTACGGAAAGCACTTAAGTGTGTCCATCCCTGTTCAAGCGAGCATGTGCTTAACTTTATGCATGTGATTTAGTACAGTCCTTAATAGGGTTGCTTTCCTGATTCCTGACCTATAAGCCAAAATCTTTTCATATTTATTTCAATTATTATTTACTGATGTAAATCCATATCCTGCTCTCCACTCATCCAGGCAGTCCCATTGACTTCAGAATGAGCAGGATTAATAGATTCATGGAGTTTAAGTCCTAATCTGACCTCCTGTATATCACACGTCATTAAATTTCTCCCTGTTGCCCCATATTGAACCTAATAACTTGTGTTTGACTAAAGCAGGTCTTCAAGAAAGGTATCCAATCTTGATTTGAACACATCAAGAGATGGAGAATCCACCACTTCCCTTCGTAGTTTGTTCAAATGGTTAATCACCCTTGCTGTTAAAAGTTTGTGTATAATTAGTCATTTGACTTTGTCTGTCTTGAACTTTCAGCCATTGGTTCTTGTTATGCCTTTCTCCACTTGATTAATGAGCACTTTAGTACCTGGTATTTTCTCCCTGTGATATTCTGTAATCAAGTCACCTCTGAGTCTTCTTTTCGATATGACTGAGCACTTCTCTGTAAGACTTAATTGTAAGGCATTTTGCCAGACCTTAAATAACTGTTGTAGCTCTTTTCTGCACTCACTCTAATTTCTCAACATTCTTTTTAAAATATGGATGCCAGAACTGCTCGTAGGATTTCAGTATTAGTCTCACCACTGTGATTTCTGGCCTATTACTTTCAATGTGACTGTTCTTCTCTGAGTAAGGGGAGCAAGATTTTCCCCCAAATTGGCTTTTCCATTACATCTGTAGTAGACAGTTCATTCATTGGAAGTGCTGAATCCTGATTTCCCTCTCCTGAAAATGACTCTTTTGTCTACCACAATAGACAACCAATTTTAATCAGTATTGCATAAAGTTAGATCAATGAGTATGCCAAGATTAAGTGAGGGTTGTTCATCAGGCTGCAGAAAACCCTTGGAAGATGTAGGATTTTCAAAACTTTAAATGAATTAATGCAAGGTGGGTTTTTTTGTTTGTTTTGCTTTTTTAAAAAAGAGAAGATAATAAATCAAGGTTGTGGGTGCTCAGACCCTCAAAAATTGGCTTTAATTGGCTCAAATTTATCACTGGCATAAAGAAAAATGAAGTTTGTCTCCAAAGAGATTTGTTATATGATAGAATAAATGTCATGATGATGAGAACAAGTAGCTTTAAAAAAATCCACCAAAAATATGTTTTCCAATAAATCTCCCCAAAAATGATTGAAAATGTCTTGGGAATTATTTAAGCGATTTACAGTATTCTTGAAAAGTGTACAGCGGGACACATTCAGTACAGTCTTTTGTAGCTCATTAGCAATTTCTTTAATGAGTTTTCTTTTATAGTGATAGATAGTTAAGGTAACAGACAAGTGACAGGTTGTTTGTCTTTAATGATTTCCCTATTTCAGGCCCATTACAAAGCAATTAGAAATCTGACAGCATTTTCACTCTGCATTACTGATCATCTAAAGTGATGAGAAATGAGAGGTGATGAATATTAATTGTATATTTTCATATGATTATCATAAATTATTACCTTGTCGAATGTGATGCAGGTGAAGTAAGAGCAAAGAGGAAAATTCAGTCAGATATAATCATTTGAAAAATTGCATGACTTAGTTTAGCTAGATAAAGACAAAAACTATCTATGCATTTTTTCCATAAGAAGTCTCTAGTTTATGTTTGAGCATAGGAAGTAATTTTGAGCCATTTCGGTAGTTACCTATTATTATGTCAAAAAAAAAAATTAAAAGAACATTGATTTGTAAAATCAAGCACTCAAAAGTTAGGAAATACCAGAATTACGATTGTCCATGCACTTTATGTGCCCAATATGAGAATACTAGGGCCTAATTTTATAAAATACTTAGTGTTTTAGCATTTTATATGTTCAGTGCAGAGCTCCCCTTGACCTCAGTTGTAGTTGTGAGTGCTCAGCATTTCTGCAAATAAATCCCAGGTGTCCCAGGTTGGTTACCCAGAAAATTGATAACACACAATAGTCACTTGTGAAAATTTCAGTTTCTGTGATTTGCCCTGTATCACATAGGGAGTCTGTGGCACAGGCAGTGATATAATCCAATTCTCCAAGGGGCATTTATTTGCTTTAACCACAAGACCATGCTTTCTCTTTCTGCAAGCCCCTGCATCATCCCTTACACAGCCTTGATTCATCCCCAGTGCAGGTCCATCTCATGGACTGAATGAGGCAGAGATCCTTTGGAAAAAGTAGTATGTGATCATATATTTAAAGACTGTATCATAATGCATATGTACAAGGGGGCCAAATTAAGGTTGTACAGGCAACTTTAACTCTGGCATTTCCTAACTTTTATGTGCTTGACTTTGCAACCGTAATGCTCTTACTGTAGGCTTTTGGCTCTACATCCTGTTTCAGATTGTGGGAAAGGGAGAAATATAGGGCACTAAGTGTCCACTATTATGTGTGTTCCCAGGGCTCAGTTATCTCATGCAGAAATGTACAAAGTGTAAGATGGGTTATCACTTCTCCTTTCTCCACTTAAGGGGCATGTAGTTGGCGTGACCAGATGTCCCGATTTTATAGGGACAGTCCCGATTTTGGGGTCTTTTTCTTCTATAGGCTCCTATTACCCCCCACCCCTGTCCCGATTTTTCACACCTGCTGTCTGGTCACCCTACATGTAGTCCAAGTTACTAAGTTGGCATGTAGTCCAACTCACAGTGTAGCCCACATCAGAAAATATGAATCAGAAACTTTTGGTTTTTTGCCCTATGGTACAAGCACCATAATCCTTTATCTTTGTATATAAATTACACATTTGGAGTCATGGCACATTTGTTATTCTGTACCTTCATCTAGCTCAATTTAGGAACATAAGAATTGACATATCCACCCTAGTTCAGATCTATGGTTCATTTAGTAGGGTTAGGCTGCCTTGGCTCTAACACTTCCCAGTAATAGTATGTAGCTCTTATATAGCACTTTTCATCAGTAGATTTTAAAACATTTTACAAAGGAGTTCAGTATTATTATCATCCTCATTTTATAGATGGGGAAGCTAAGGCAGCGGAGTGAGTTCCCCATGGTTATCTAGTAGGCCAATTACAGGGCCAGGAATAGAATCAATGTATCTAGAGTCCCTTTCTGGTGCTCAATCCACTACGCTACACTGCATTCAAGGTGCTTCTGAGGATAGATACTTCTGAGAAAGATGTAAAAACATATGATGCATAATTTTGCAACGTGTCTTTGGGGAAATTTTTTCCTAACCCTGAGCTGTTAGAGGATGACTTCTATCTTAAAGCATGAGGGTAGATGGTTTTCATTGTTTATTTAAATGGCTAATCATTTTTTTAATCTTGCTTAACTTTTTGTCTTAGTAATATGAGCTCCACATGTTAATTTTGACTTGTAACAATGTCTCCTTGATTTTGTATTATGATGAGAATGATCTCTATAGTATTCATTATTTTATATAATTCTAACACATAACCTTATATTTGCCTCCTCTGTAAATGTGATACTTCTTATCTTTTCAATTTCTCCTTATATGGAAATGTCTCCATGCCTCTTATCATTTTCATTTCCCTTGTCAGGATCCTTTTTGTTTTGCTACCTCCTTTTTGAGATGGGATGACCAAATCTGACTGCAGTATTCACAGTGAAGGAATGCCATCAATTAGGGCTGTCGATTAATCGCAGTTAACTTATGTGATTAATTCAAAAAAATTAATCGTGATTAAAAAAATTAATTGTGATTAATTGCAGTTTTAATCGCACTGTTAAACAATAGAATACTTATTGAAATGTATTAAATATTTTGGATGTTTTTCTGCATTTTCATATATATTGTATTCTGTGTTGTAATTGAAATCAAAGTGTATATTTTTTATTACAAATATTTGCACTGTTAAAATGATTACAAAAATAGTATTTTTCAGTTCACCTCATACAAGTACTGTAGTGCAATCTCTTTGTCATGAAAGTGCAACTTACAAATGTAGATTTTTTTTGTTACAAAACTGCACTCAAAAACAAAACAATGTAAAACTTCAGAGCCTACATGTCTACTCAGTCCTACTTCTTGAATCGCTAAGACAAACAAGTTTGTTTATATTTACATGAGATAATGCTGCCCTCTTCTTCTTTACAATGTTGCCAGAAAGTGAAAACAGGCAATTGCATGGCACTTTTGTAGCTGGCATTGCAAGGTATTTATGTGCCAGATATGCTAAACATTTGTATGTCCCTTCATGCTTTGGCCACCATTCCAGAGTACATGCTTCCATGCTGATGAGGTCGTTTAAAAAAGTTTGCATTGATTAAATTTGTGATTGAACTCCTTGGGGGAGAATATGTCCCCTGCTCTGTTTTACCTGCATTCTGCCATATATTTCATGTTATAGCAGTCTCAGATGATGACCCACCACATGTTGTTTATTTTAAGAACACTTTAAGAACACTGCAGATTTGATAAAACGCAAAGAAGGTACCAGTGTGAGATTTCTAAAGATAGCTGCAGCACTCAACACAAGGTTTAAGAATCTGAAGTGCTTTCCAAAATCTGAGAGGGATGAGGTGTGGAGCATGCTTTCAGAAGTCTTAAAAGAGCAACACTCCAATGTGGAAACTACAGAACCCAAACCACCAAAAAAGAAAATCAACCTTCTGCTGGTGGAACCTGACTCAGATGATGAAAATAAACATGCGTCGGTCCGCACTACTTTGGATTGTTATCGAGAAGAACCCGTCATCAGCATGGACGCATGTCCCCTGGAATGGTAGTTGAAGCGTGAAGGGACATATGAATCTTGAGCACATTTGTCACATAAATATCTTACGACGCTGGCTACAACGGTGCCATGCGAATGCCTGTTCTCACTTTCAGGTGACATTGTAAAAAAGAAGCAGGCAGCGTTATCTCCTGCAAATGTAAACAAACTTGTTTGTCTTAGCGATTGGCTGAACAAGAAGTAGGACTGAGTGGACTTGCAGGCTCTAAAATTTTACATTGTTTTATTTTTGAAGGCAGTTTTTTTGTACATAATTCTACATGTGTAAGTTCAACTTTCATGATAAAGTGATTGCACTACAATACTTGTATTAGGTGAATTGAAAAATACTATTTCTTTTGTTTTTTTACAGTCCAAATACTTGTAATCAAAAATAAATATAAAGTGATCTCTGTACACTTTGTATTCTGTGTTGTAATTGAAATCAATATATTTGAAAATATAGAAAACATTCAAAAATATTTAAATAAATGGTATTCTATTATTATCAGTGCGATTAATTACGATTAATTTTTTTAATCGCTTGACAGTCTTAATATATATATTAGGCAGATGTTTTATTTGAACTCTGCATAATGGCACTTAGTATGAATAATTCAAAGTGTTATGTTGAACTTGCATTATTTTAATCTTGTCTGCACTGAATTTAATCTATTGTTGTGTTGGGCAGTAGGGATTGTGTGCAGTAGTCTTACCTTCAGTAGATTCTTTCCCACCTTATAAAGAATTTATATTATTATAGGAAGAGATGGTAGTTAACCCCTGTTGTTAAGGTTGCTTATCACTTTCCATTAAAAAATCCCTTTAACTGTTGGGGCTGAAATTTTACATGTAGTTTATCTACCTTATAGGGTTTTTGAGGGATGGGGAGGGTGGGGGAGGAAATTTCCACTAAAATGGTTCAGCTGTTTCCAAGAATGAGATTAGGTAAAATATGTTACTTTGTCTATGTTAAAAAATTCTTATATAAATTCTTAAGAACACTGAAAAATTCTCAGTTTCATTGAGAAGCACTAGCACTTCCATGTTTTGGAGCAGCACTTGAAATTTGGCGGGGGTATTGCTCCAGTGTTAGAGATGTCCCTTTAGCAGCCCCCAAGAAAATCTCCTCAAATTTTACCAAGTTATAAGCCTCTGAAAAACCACAGTTTGCACATACTCAGTAGAGGCTCATTAGAATTGGCAGCTAAATTCTCTGTAGACTCCATCTGCACTGAGTATGCTCCATCCCCACAGAGCTCTTACATGCAAACAGACTGTGCATGAAGAATCTCAACAGAGTGCCTGAGCATGCTCTTCTATCCCATGATTACGGGGCTGAGCAGGGCTTTCCCTTCAGTTGCACGGGCTTTGGAGCTGTGCTCCGGCTCTGCTCCAGCTCCAGGCAAAAATCTGCAGCTCCACTGCTCCGGAGCTGCTCCGCGCTCCAGCTCCGGGCTCCGCTCCAAAGCCCTGGCTGCACCTTCCAGCTGCCAGGAGCCACTGTGGCATCCTCAGCTAAGATCAGGGAAATTGTCTTTCTTGTGCTCGCCATGCCTCCTGCTAGCACCCAGGCAGCATGGAGGATATAAAAAATGTAGCCTGACTCAAATGTAAAGGGTTAAGAAGCAGATGGGGAACAAGGAAAGAGGCAGGAGCAGAAGGGATATAACACAGGAGCAGAGGGAAAAGGAACATCAGCTGGGGAGGTAGCGATAGGAGCATAGTGGGGACAAGGGCAGCAGTGGGAGAGAGGGGGATAGAAGTAGAGATGAGGACAAGGACATGAGCTGAGGAAGGGGAGGAAAGGAGCAGAGGAAGATAGAGTTGAGAGGAGGGGTATAGGAGCACAGTGTGGAACAAGGTTGGGTCTGGGAGAGTTGATAGGAGCAGAAAGAGGTGGGGCTGGAGGGTACAAGCAGGGGGAATGGGCAAAAGCTACAGGAAAGGGATAAGAATAAGGGAGCAAGGGCTGAGGACAGGAGCGGAAAGGGACAGGAGGATGAGGCAGGGCAGGAGTAGAACTGGGGAAGGGGGGGGATAGGAACAGGGTGGGGGTAGGGGCAGAAGGGTTTATAAACACTACCGTATGTTCCTCTTCAGAATCTGGAATTGAACCCAGGATTCCTGAGTCTCAGTGTTCCTCTGCCTGTCAGCAAATAGCTGTGATACCCACTGGCAAAGTACCGGTATATGTCTTATTCATCTGTAGTGATTGGGCCACATAGAGCATAACAGCCCACTATTGCCACTAGTTACTATGTTAGCTGAAAAAGTAGAGATCTGTGCACTGGATCTAAAGGTTCCAATCCTGATGCTCACCCACGTGGGGGTCAGTGTAGTTCTACATAATGAAATTTCTGGTTTTTTTCAGTTTGCTATTTAAAATCTTAGAAAATTAATTACAAAAATCTATGTTAAAAGAACTTTAAGGTTGCAAAGTCAAGCACTCTAAAGGTAGAAAATTTTAGGTTACTGGTGCAAGATTTCCCTTACCCATAGCTAATTGGGCATCTCTTATTTACACACACTGAAGTACAAAATGGTGTAAAAGGAGAGGGGGATCATTTGAACTGAGAAAAGGACAGAATAGCTCATTACATATAAAACGTGTATATGAAAAAATTGGAAACATGTTGGGAGGAAATTGTTTGGGTTTTATGCTCCTGTTGTTACCACAGCAACAACATTAAATAGTATTTAGGCTGTCTCTGAGATAGAGAACAGCTTTTCAAAGAAATATACCATACATATTTTTTGTTTTTAACATGTATTTTATAAACAGGTGTTACCATATTCATATTTTTAGTGTTACTTATACATTTTTAAATGTTTTAAGCTAATGTTTATAGTCTCACTTCTCTTATACCCAGGTTAAAAAAGAAAGAGCAAAAATGTGTATTTAATAAGTGCCCCTCTATAATACTCCATGGTCTATGCCAGGGGTCTCAAACTCAAATGAACACGAGGGCCACATGAGGACTAGTACATTGGCCTGAGGGCCGCATTACTGACACCTCCCCTCTGCCGTCCTTGGCCCCGCCCCAACTCCACCCCTTCCATGAGGCCCTGCCCCTGCCCCACCTCTTACCACCCCTTCCCCACCCCCATTCCAACCCCTTCCCCTTCCCACTCTGGAGAGGGGCGGCACGTCCAGCTATTCAGCGGCAATTCGGCAGACGGTCCCTCACTCCCGCTCGGAGCGAAGGACCTCCGCGGCAAAAACCCTGGGGTCGGCCCTGAGCAGATAGGTCTAGCTTAAATCTATTCACGAATGCACAACTACAAAATGGGGAATAACTGGTTAGGCCAGGGGTGGCCAACCTGAGCCTGAGATTGCCAAAGAGCCACAGTAATACGTCAGCAGCCCCCCATCAGTTGCCCCCTCCCCCCCCGCCGCTCCCAGCGCCTTCCACCCACCGGCAGCCCCGTTGATCAGCCCCTCCCCCTCCCAACCCACACCTCCCGATCAGCAGTTTTGTGGCGTGCAGGAGGCTATGGGGGGGAAAGGGGATGAGCGAGGGCACGGCATGCTCAGGGGAGGGGGCAGGAAGAGGTGGAGTGGGAGCAGGGCCTGTGGCAGAGCCAGGGGTTGAGCAGTGAGCACATTGGAAAGTTGGCGCCTGTAGCTCCAGCCCCAGAGTTGGTGCCTATACAAGGAGCTGCATATTAACTTCTGAAGAGCTGCATGTGGTTCCGGAGCCACAGGTTGGCCACCCCTGGGTTAGGCAGTAGTACTGCTGAAAAGGATCTGGGGGATATAGTTAAGGCTATGATTTAGTCACAGTATTTTTAGTAAAAGTCATGGACTGGTCACGAGCAATAAACAAAAATTCACGGCCTGTGACCTGTCCGTGACTTATACTATAAATAGTCCTGAATAAATCTTTGGGTGGCTGCTGCTGCGGGGGTCACCCTGGGAGGCCACTGCTGTGGGGGGTGTCCTGGAGGGCTGCTGCTGCAGAAGGGGGCCCACGGCCAGCAGCACCAGCTGTCAGGGGCTGTTAGAGAAGTGGTTGCTCCAGCTGCCATGGGGACCGCTGCCTGGAGCCGCCAAAGCAGCGGTTGCTCGGGGAACCTGCTCTAGCCGCGCCTGGGACCACTTCTCAGGCAGTCCCCAGGACCAGCTGCCCGGGACAGGCCAAGCAGCGGCCAGTGCGGCTGGCTGCGGGGCCACCCGAGTAGCTGTCCGCAGAGCTGCTCCAGCAGCAGCCTGTGTGGCTGTCCCCGGGGCCACCTGAGCAGCTGCCCCCAGAGCTTGCTGCTTGCGCAGCCCTGAGATCATCCAGACTGGCCGCTGCAGAATCCGTGACTTCTGCGACCTCTGTGACAGACACAAAGCTCTAGTTATAGTGGATCACAAATTCAATATGAGCCAACAATGTGATGCAGTTGCAAAAAAAGGCTAATATCATTCAAGGGTGTATTAACAAGAGTTTCATATGTATGACACAAGTGGTAATTGTTCCAGTTTACTCCACACTGGTGAGGCCTCAGCTGGAGTACTGTGTCCAGTTCTGGGTGCTACACCTCAAGAAAGATGTGGACAAACTGGAGTGAATCCAGATGAGAGCAACAAAAATGGTAAAAAGCTTAGATAACCTGCCCTAGGAGGAAAGTGTTAAAACTAGGTGTGATTAGTCTTGAGAAAAGAAGACGGAGAGGGGACCTGATAACAGTCTTCAAATATGTTAGGTTCTTATAAAGAGGATGATGATCAATTGTTCTCCATGTTCCCTGAAGTAATCAGCTTAATCTGCAGCAAGGGAGATTTAGTTTACATAGGAAAAAATGTTCTAACTATAAGGATAGTTAAGTATTGGAATAGGTTTCCAAGGGAGGTTGTGGAATCTCTGCAATTGGAGGTTTTTGAGAACAGGTTAGACCAGTCAGGGATGCTCTAGATATACTTGGTCCTGCCTCAGCTCAGAGGGATGGACTAGATGACTTCTTGAGGTCCTTTCCAGTCCTACATTCTGTGATTCTATTACTCTATAATTATTGGCCTACATTACTTCTGCTTCCATTGAAATCAATAGTTGAAGTCCTACTG
Source organism: Emys orbicularis (assembly GCF_028017835.1). Classification (NCBI taxonomy): domain Eukaryota; kingdom Metazoa; phylum Chordata; order Testudines; family Emydidae; genus Emys; species Emys orbicularis. The sequence continues at coordinate 94,217,824 of NC_088686.1, read as the reverse complement.
AGTCCAGCTGGTGCAGCATTAGACCCTGTATAGACAGGTAATATAAATATTGCAGGATGGACATCAGTATAAATGTGCTCAGTCCTGTGAACAGATGTTCTGTTGCATTCTGCACAGAATTTAAGTGACTACTATGAGGGATTTAAAATAATCAAACCTCATTGTCCGGAGAAAAAGGTAATCAAGAGGACTGCCTACAAAAATTGTGCAACCAGTAAAAACATTTCCATACCAAGTCTGGCACTTGGACATGGTTGAAAAGGACAACAAGGTTCTTAACCTGGCTCTTGACTTCCAAAGGTGCCACATTAGTAAGTGTAGTGGAAAAGAATGCTTCCTCATGGTGACAAACCTATTCACCAGCAACACTTCACTCTTCATTAGATTGAGAATGACATACCTCAAACGTATATACCCAGCATTATAATCCAACTAGTCCTCCAGGGTTGCCACAGTAATGAGGTCATATTCAATTTGTGACCTGATCCATTTTAAAATTACAAAAGAATGTAATACAAACAATATTATATTTTGATTTTTTTCTAAGGGCCAACAATACATAGACCAACAATATTCACCTCTGGGACAGTATGGAAGAGACCCCATTAATCCCCCTGAGTGCCAAGACTACAGTTGTGCCTGGACCTTATGTGGATTATGCAAGGGAGGGGGAAACTCCTTTCTCTCAGCCACTCCTGTACACATTCACATACTGCACATCCATGTAATGAACTGCTGTTAATCATGAGTAAGATGTATTAAAGTCAGCAGGGCCTGATGAAATTCATCCTAGGGCACTTCAGGAACTAGCTAAAGGAATCTCTGAACTGTTAGCCATTACCCTAAAGAATCACGGAGGATGGGAAAGTTCCAGATAGGGTGACCAGATAGCAAGTGTGAAAAATCGGGACAGTGGGGGGGGGGGGGGTAATAGGAGCCTATATAAGGAAAAGACCCAAAAATCGGGACTGTCCCTATAAAATCGGGACATCTGGTCACCCTAGTTTTAGAGGACTTGAGAAGGGCAAACATAGTACCTGTCTTTAAAAAGGGGCACAAAGGGGACCCAGGGGAATATAGACCTGTCAGCCGTGCTTCGGTACCTGGAAAGATACTGGAACAAATTATTAAACAATTAATTTGTAAGCACCTAGAGAATAATAGGGTGATAAGTAAGAGCCAACATGGATTTGTCAAGAACAAATCATACCAAACTAACTCAATTTTCTTCTTTGACAGGGTTACTGACCTAGTAGATGGGGGGAAACTGTACACATATCTTGATTTTAGTATGGCTTTTGACACAGTCCCACATGACATTTGAGCTCCCCTCCAGCCCTACATTTCTGATTCTATAAACATAATATCCTTTTTTCTTTTTCTTTACTTTTTTTTTTTTGTAATGGCAGAATAAAGAAAAGGATCCCTGTGACTAACTGGATGTTTATCCTGATGTACATAAAATGAATATTCAGTTTTTTGAAGATTCTAAATGTTATCTGAAGACCTGTATTAGAAAAATAGGCATGTTTAATGTCATTTTGATTACTTGTTAGTGCAAACTGCAATATAACGTTTAAAGACAACAGAGGAATGGGTATGTTGTCTATGATGCTTATAAACATGATAGATCGACAGTATTTCACAGTTTACATTAACAGCAGCTTCAGGAGAAATATAATTATCAAATGAATTATAGAAGTTTTGGTATTCAGATTATTCATTTTATTTTTAATTGGCTTTTTTCAAGATAATTGGGTATGTTCCCATGTGTTTGTGGGAAGGGGGCATTGGGCTAATTGGCTTTGATGCACTTATTTTCTTTGGAAGTATAGAATGAATTCTACCATACTTTTGTTTAACGTTTGTTTTATGTTGTAGTTTCTCCTTTAAAAAAATAGTATTTTCTGGTATAAAGAACAGTTAAATCTACTTAATTGCCTCTGGCCATTACCATTAAATATGTCTGATATCTCTACATACTGTATTGCCCATTACTATCTGAAAACACATTCCTGAAGTCCTTAGTCCTAGCTCAGGCAAAACTCCCATTGTATTCTCTTCCAGTTTTGTTTGAGCTAGGACAAAATAAAAATCGCAAGACTAGTCACATAGCAGAGTTGTTTTCAAAAGGACAGTCCTCTAAGGAACATTCAGTGGTTGAAATGCACGTTTGAGAGACATGTTATTTTGTTTCATTTTTAGTTACAGAAGATAACTATGGTAAAATGAAAAAATGTAGAAAATAAATAAATTAGTAATTGCAATTTGTATTTCTTGCCTTTTTTAGTAAAGACTATAAGAGTAAACAGTTTTAAAATAAAACTGTATTTCAGATACACAGTTTGTATACACTTCTGTGGATTATAGAATGGATTGGCTCTTCCTTATTATTGTTGTTTATTATGTGGATTACAGTAGTGCCTCCAGGTTGAGTCCCCATTGTGCCGGACACTGTACAGACATATAACTAACATTCTATTTGTGAAAAGATGTAAAGGAAATTAGTAATGAAAAGAAGAAACAAACAAAAGGGGACAGGGGTTGAGGGGGAAGGAAGGAGAGGAGGGGGAGGACAGGGTAACAGCAATTCAAGTTTTATTTTTTAATAGACTAGCCTTGTACACAATTTGTAGGTATAGAGATTTTGTTGTAGTTGTTTGTGAATGGAGACAAATGAGCAGATCAGTAGCAATAATCTTAGCGCATCACCTGCCTAGCCATTATAATTTGGCTGTATTCTGTAGAAGTGAATCTTGAGGAGGGATTTGAAGAATAGGGTAGCAGCTTTATCAATCTTTCGAGGAGGATGACCCATTCATACCAGGGCTGCCCAGAGGATTCAGGGGGCCTGGGGCAAAGCGGGGGAGCGGCGGCGCCTGTACTCACCCGGTGGCGGTCCGGGTCTTTGATGGCATTTCAGCGGCGGGGGGCCCTTCAGTCGCTCCGCGCCCCCCGCCGCTGAAATGCCGCCGAAGACCTGGACTGCCGCCGGGCCAGGGCTTGCGGGGCCCCTGTGGGGCCTGAGGCAAATTGCCCCACTTGCGCCCCCCCCCCCCCCCCCCGCCGGGCGGCCCTGATTCAGACAGGAAAGCATGGACGAAAGCATGAAGGTTCAGTAGGTGAAAAGGATCATCAATGCTGGCATTGATGAGGAAATCCAGGGAGCAGATGACAACACAGTGAGATAATAGAGTCAGTAAGTAGGGCAGGACTAAACTGTGAAAGGCCCTGAAGATAAGGACAAGAATTTGAGGTAGCAGAGAAGGGAAGCTAATGGATTGATTCAAAGGGGGAAAAGATGTTATCAAAATGATGGGTAAAGAAAACTATCTTAGCAGCTGCCTTTTAAATGAACTTGAGCGGGGTAAAGGTCACACTAGTCGAGCCCTGCAAATCCATGGATATCCACCATTTTTGCGGATTATGGATCAGATGTGGTTACAAATTTTGTATCTGTGCATGAGTCTGCAACACACCCAAATGGAGTGGCTGTCACCCAGTCCTCAGGCTCCAGCCCAGCTCTCTGAATCACGCAGCAGTTGGCTGTGATATGTGGCAATAGCCCACTGGACATTCTGGGAGTTGCAGTCCCCAGCTTACTCGGATGGAGGAGGTAAACTACAACTCCCAGAAGAGTAGACATACCCATAAGGGTAGATATACACTGTGCTCCTGTGTAGTGAGCCAAGCACCATTTTGAAAGAGGTGTACTTTAAACTAGCAGGTGGCAACGGCGGGCGCTGTGAGGAGAATAGTTGTCGCTGCTGTCTGTCCCAGTTGGGTCTGCATGTTTTAGAGTCGCTACGGCTGCGTAAGGGTGTCCGAGCCCTCCATTGGGAGGGTGGCACTGCATACGAGGGCCCAGGATTGTAGCCTCCCTGCCCAGAGCAGGGAAGGCAGTATGACAGGTGTGGAACGGGTGGCAGGGCAGGAGGTCTCTAAGGAGAAGTGGGGGGTGGCTGGGGGTCAGGGGCTTGGCACAGCCCTGCAATATCCACAGACAATTTTTGCAGATTGTGGATAGGATGCAGATACAAATTTTGTATCTGTGAAGGACTCTACACACTAGTCAAGGCCAGAATGTAGGTAGGAGGTTGCAGTAATCAAGGTGTCGCATGATGAAGTGTAATGCACTGTTATAACTATTACTATAGAGAAATCCATATCATACAAATTATAAGCATTTTATGGTATAACTAACTTTTATTAAATACACTACACATGCAGTAGATCTACGTAGCAAAATGTCAGATATTCCGCATTAATACTGGAGAAGTTTGTTTTTAAGTAGGAGTTGTGAGAGCAATAGGTTGAACTATGAAATCTTTCACCACTTTTTAGATGTCAGTATATCAGGGCCTCAAGCTGTGCAAGTCCCACAATAGTACTGGACCGTAGAACTAGGATTGTAGAAGTTTTTCTATAAAGAGGTGACAAAAACAAGAACTGATTGAAATTCAGTTTTTATACAGGAGATAGCAGGAATAAAACATGACTGTGATGGTGTCTGTCAGGTTTTCTCTGCCCTGTGCTGGAGATATTGGCACCAGGACACCACTGTGCGCAGACCGGGCTACCAACAAGATTCATCTCCAGGGTATGTCTACACTCTGTTGTAAGCCCAGGTTCGAATTGAAGCTTAAGCCTAACCCCCTTCCATCTTCACAAAAATTGTGCTAACGCAGGGCTTGGACCCACGGTCCCAGGACCCCACAGGGGTGGAAGGTCCAAGCCTGAGTCAAGCCAGGACCCAGGGTTCAAGCCCTATTGCTTTGCAGTGTAGACGCAGCCCTACTGGACTCATGCTCTGGGAGTCTGCCAAAAGTATTCCACAATCCCACTGGCTGACTTTCTTTGTCCTCTGGACAGTCAATTTTGGTGGGCAGTCAGATTTTCCTGCATCACAAACAAAGGGCTAGAGCGGCCACACTTTGGGAGGGTGCTAGGAAGTCTGGGTTATGGGTGGTTGGACTCAGGCCAACATAATGCACTGTATACGCTGGAGCCCCACGTTGGGACCCAGGGCTCAACAGTTCCTAACCTGGGGTTATAAATGAGTGTAGACCATCAAGTCCTAGATTAACAAACCCATAGTCTGCTAACTCAAGTTCTGCTAACCCTGAGCTTACATGGCATTGTAGACATACCTCCAGAGGCCTAAAAGGGCTAGAAAGAGTGTCAAGGGCAGACCTGCTAGAACCAGCTGCTGGCCTGCTCCCTGACTAACTCCCTAAAGCAGCCTCACCTGCCACATTGACTTATTAGTGAGGAAAAGAGTAACAACTTGTATCACAGTCGGTTCAAGGATATTTCTAAGAATAAAGAAGCAAAGAATAAAGACTTCATGTTCCATTTTCTAAGGACCAGATTCTGCCACCATTGGCATTTTGAGTCATGCCTTTCTATATAGATACTCCCATTAATTCCAATGGGACTACTTAAGGAGTAAGATACTACTCAGCATGATATCGGGTTGCAGAATATGGCCCTGAGTGATTATAAACTATAGCTTAAAGGGCCTGATTTCAAAAATCCTTCCCAGGTGGTGATTTTTCTTTATTTAGCCTGTGTTTTTAGGGGTTCACACTGCAAACAAAGAAAACATTTGCAAATGCTGAAATTATTGCTATCCGCTGGGTGGTTAGTTTTTATACAACTATAGTGCTAAATCTGGCTTGCTTTAAAACATGTCAGTAGTCTCATTTGTAAAAGGGATTTTATAAGTACTTGGATTAATTAATAAAGTTTGCTTTAGCTTTCCCGTTAGGTACTGGTATTATTATTATTATTATTTATTATTTTTTGGTAAGTGACCAAAACCATTATGAAAACATGAGAAGCAGATCATTTTGAATTCTGAACTACAGGTGTTGCACCTTACCTTCAGTTCTCCATTTTAATAGAAGAGGCTACAAGAACATTAATTTTTTGCATACAATAGGTTTATCACAGTTCAGGATGAGCTGTACCCTCTCTCAGTCTCTGGGTGGGCACCCTTTCCAAGTGACAGGGCTATGTCTGAACTTCTGTCAGAGGCGAATCCTGCAATTCATTCCACTCTTGACTGAGTATCCAGGTCTTAGCACCCCTATTTACCAAGTGTTTCCCAGCAGATCTAGTTGGGTTTTGACTCCTGTTATAGACTTCTCTTTGGTAGCCTATGATCAGTATGAAAATACAGTGACTCAAAACAGCCTCTTTGAAACAAAGTATTATTTACTTATCCTTAGGCATGTACCAAACACAGAGGAAAAGGGTTAAAACAACAAAAGGTCTACACACATATTATCTTACCTAAACCTTGGGGTATGTCTACACTACGAAATTAGGTCGAATTAATAGAAGCCGGTTTTATAGAAATCGGTTGTATACAGCCGATTGTGTGTGTCCCCACATAAAATGCTCTAAGTGCTCTAGTCGGCGGACCGCGTCCACAGTACCGAGGCTAGCGTCGACTTCCGGAGCATTGCACTATGGGTAGCTATCCCACAGTTCCCGCAGTCTCCGCCGCCCATTGGAATTCTGGGTTGAGATCCCAATGCCCGAATGATGCAAAACAGAGTCGTGGGGGGTTCTGGGTACATGTCGTCAGGCCCCTCCCCCTCCGTCAGAGCAACGGCAGACAATAGATTTGCGCCTTTTTACCTGGGTTACCTGTGCAGACAACATACCACGGCAAGCATGGAGCCCGCTCAGCTCAGCTCACCGTCACCATATGTCATCTGGGTGCCGGCAGACGTGGGACTGCATTGCTACACAGCAGCAGCAGCTAACTGCCTTTTGGCGGTAGACGGTGCAGCATGACTGGTAGCCTTCATCAGCGATCTGGGTGCTGGCAGCCGTGGGGCTGGCAGCCGTAGGGCTGCATTGCACCAGCCCCTTGCCTTTTGCCTTTTGGCAGTAGATGGTGTATTACGACTGGTAACCGTCGTCATCGTACAGCAGTGGCTGGAACTCCGTATGTCCCCCAGTCCCCCATCCCCCCAGTCATATTCTGCTGCCTTCACAATGACGATGATGGCTATCAGTCATAGTTACCTATTACAAGTTGGATCTTCGCACATTAGCAGAGTCTTCCCTGAGCAGCAGATCGTGCAATAGGCCTGAAGGCCATCGTCATCATACAGGAAAAATGTGGCTATCAGTCTTAGTACACTAGCTGCCAAGCGCCCAGTATTTGCTGCCAAGCACCCAGAAGATGCCGAGGGCTATCAGTCATGCTGCACCGTCGTCTTAAGATGTAAAAAATAGATTTGTTCTGTATTCATTTGCTTCCCCCTCCCTCCGTCAAATCAACGGCCTGCTAAACCCAGGCTTTTGAGTTCAATCTTTGGGGGGGGCCATTCTGTGTGACAGTTGTTTGTGTTTCTCCCTGATGCACAGCCACCTTTGTTGATTTTAATTCCCTGTACCTGTACGCCATGTCGTCACTCGCCCCTCCCTCCCTCCCTGCCTCCTTCCCCTGGTCCGTCAGATACTAGTTTCGCGCCTTTTTTCAGACCAGACGCCATAGCTAGCACTGGGATCATGGAGCCCGCTCAGATCACCGCAGCAATTATGAGCACTATGAACACCACGCGCATTGTCCTGGAGTATATGCAGAGCCAGAACATGCCAAAGCTAAACCAGGACCAGCCAAGGAGGCGATTGCAGCGCGGCGATGAGAGTGATGAGGAAATTGACATGGACATAGACCTCTCACAAGGCACAGGCCCCAGCAATGTGGAAATCATGGTGTTACTGGTGCAGGTTCATGCCGTGGAACGCCGATTCTGGGCCCGGGAAACAAGCACAGACTGGTGGGACCGCATCGTGCTGCAGGTGTGGGATGATTCCCAGTGGCTGCGAAACTTTCACATGCGTAAGGGCACTTTCATGGAACTTTGTGACTTGCTTTCCCCTGCCCTGAAGCGCCAGAATACCAGGATGAGAGCAGCCCTCACAGTTGAGAAGCGAGTGGCAATAGCCCTGTGGAAGCTTGCAACGCCAGACAGCTACCGGTCAGTCGGGAATCAATTTGGAGTGGGCAAATCTACTGTGGGGGCTGCTGTGATCCAAGTTGCCAGGGCAATGAAAGACCTGGTGATATCAAGGGTAGTGACTCTGGGAAACGTGCAGGCCATAGTGGATGGCTTTGCTGCAATGGGATTCCCAAACTGTGGTGGGGCCATAGACGGAACCCATATCCCTATCTTGGCACCGGAGCACCAAGCCCCGAGTACATAAACCGCAAGGGGTACTTTTCAATGCTGCTGCAAGCCCTGGTGGATCACAAGGGACGTTTCACCAACATCAACGTGGGATGGCCGGGAACGGTACATGATGCTCGCGTCTTCAGGCACTCTGCTCTGTTTCGAAAGCTGGAGGAAGGGACTTTCTTCCCGGACCAGAAAATAACCGTTGGGGATGTTGAAATGCCTATCGTGATCCTTGGGGACCCAGCCTACCCCTTAATGCCATGGCTTATGAAGCCGTACACAGGCAGCCTGGACAGGAGTCAGGACCTGTTCAACTACAAGCTGAGCAAGTGCCGAATGGTGGTGGAATGTGCATTTGGACGTTTAAAAGCGCGCTGGCGCAGCTTACTGACTCGCTCAGACCTTAGCGAAAAGAATATCCCCATTGTTATTGCTGCTTGCTGTGCGCTCCACAATATCTGTGAGAGTAAGGGGGGAGACATTTATGGCGGGGTGGGAGGTTGAGGCAAATTGCCTGGCCGCTGATTACGCGCAGCCAGACACAAGGGCGGTTAGAGGAGCACAGCAGGGCGCGGTGCGCATCAGAGAAGCTTTGAAAACGAGTTTTGTGACTGGCCAGTGTGACCAGTCACACTACGGTGTGAAACTTCGGTTTGTTTCTCCTTGATGAACCCTCCGCCCCTCCCCCCCCGCACCCGGTTCACTCTACTTCCCTGTAAGCCAACCACCCCACCCTCTCCTCCCCCCTTCGAGCACCGCTTGCAGAGGCAATAAAGTCATTGTTACTTCACATTAATGCATTCTTTATTAATTCATCACACAACTAGGGGGATAATTGCAAAGGTAGCCCGGGATGGGTGGGGGAGAAGGGAAGGAAAAGGACACACTGCAGTTTAAAACTTTAACTCTTATTGAAGGCCAGCCTTCTGATGCTAGGGCAATCATCTGGGGTGGAGTGACTGGGTGGCCGGAGGCCCCCCCACCGTGTTCTTGGGCGTCTGGGTGAGGAGGCTATGGAACTTGGGGAGGAGGGCTGTTGGTTACACAGGGGCTGTAGCGGCGGTCTCTGCTCCTGCTGCCTTTCCTGCAGCTCAACCATACGCTGGAGCATATCAGTTTGGTGCTCCAGCAGCCGGAGCATCGACTCTTGCCTTCTGTCTGCAAGCTGACGCCACCTATCATCTTCAGCCCGCAACTTGCTCTGTTCATCCCGCGATTCAGCATGCCATCTCTCCTCTCGTTCATATTGTGCTTTTCTGTAATCAGTCATTGACTGCCTCCACGCATTCTGCTGTGCTCTGTCAGCGTGGGAGGACATCTGGAGCTCTGTGAACATGTCATCCCGCGTCCTACGTTTTCTCTTTCTAATCTTCACTAGCCTCTGTGAAGGAGAAACATTTGCAGCTGGTGGAGGAGAAGGGAGAGGTGGTTAAAAAAGACACATTTTAGAGAACAATGGGTACACCCTTTCACGTTAAATTTTGCTGTTCACATTAAACAGCACATGTGCTTTCGTTACAAGGTCGCATTTTTCCTCTTATATTGAGGGCCTGCCGGTTTGGTGTGAGAGATCACTCACGCAGTGCCAGGCCACAGATTTCAGCTTGCAGGCAGCCATGGTAAGACACAGTCTTTTGGCTTTTTTAACCTTCTTAACATGTGGGAATGGTTTCAAACAGTAGTGCTCTCATTTCCCATACCAAGCACCCGTTGGGTTGGCCATTTAAAATGGGTTTGCAATGTAAAAGGAGGGGCTGCAGTTTCAGGGTTAACATGCAGCACAAACCCAACTAACTCTCCTCCCCCACACACCCAATTCTCTGGGATGATCACTTCACCCCTCCCCCCCACCGCGTGGCTAACAGCGGGGAATATTTCTGTTCAGCAGAGCAGGAACGGGCACCTCTGAATGTCCCCTTAATAAAATTGCCCCATTTCAACCAGGTGACCGTGAATGATATCACTCTCCTGAGGATAACAAAGAGCGATAAGGAATGGATGTTGTCTGCATGCCAGCAAACACCGGGACCATACGCTGCCATGCTTTGTTATGCAATGATTCCAGACTACGTGCTACTGGCCTGGCATGGTAAAGTGTCCTACCATGGTGGACGGGATAAGGCAGTCCTCCCCAGAAACCTTTTGCAAAGGCTTTGGGAGTACATCCAGGAGAGTTTTCTGGAGATGTCCCTGGAGGACTTCCGCTCCATCCCCATACACGTTAACAGACTTTTCCAGTAGCTGTACTGGCCGCGATTGCCAGGGCAAATTAATCATTAATCATTAAACACGCTTGCTTTTAAACCATGTGTAATATTTACAAAGGTACACTCACCAGAGGTCCCCTGTGTGCCCTCAGGGTCTGTGATCACGCCTTGGGTGAGTTCGGGGGTTACTGGTTCCAGGTCCAGGGTGATAAACATATCCTGGCTGTTGGGGAAACCGGTTTCTCCGCTTCCTTGTGGCTGTGAGCTATCTACATTATCTCCATCCTCATCTTCCTCGTACCCCAAACCCGCTTCCCTGTGTGTTTCTCCAGTGAGGGAGTCATAGCACACGGTTGGGGTAGTGGTGGCTGCACCCCCTAGAATGGCATGCAGGTCTGCGTAGAAGCGGCATGTTTGTGGCTCTGCCCCGGACCTTCCGTTTGCTTCTCTGGCTTTGTGGTAGGCTTGCCTTAGCTCCTTAATTTTCACGCGGCACTGCTGTGCGTCCCTGTTATGGCCTCTGTCCTTCATGGCCTTGGAGACCTTTTCTAATATTTTGCCATTTCGTTTACTGCTTCGGAGTTCAGCTAGCAGTGATTCGTCTCCCCATATTGCGAGCAGATCCCGTACCTCCCGTTCTGTCCATGCTGGAGCTCTTTTGCGATCCTGGGACTCCATCACGGTTACCTGTGCTGATGAGCTCTGCGTGGTCACCTGTGCTCTCCACCCTGAGCAAACAGGAAATGAAATTCAAACGTTCGCGGGACTTTTCCTGTCTACCTGGCCAGTGCATCTGAGTTGAGAGTGCTGTCCAGAGCGGTCACAATGAAGCACTGTGGGATAGCTCCCGGAGGCCAATAACATCAAATTCCGTCCACACTACCCCAATTCCGACCCCCTAAGGCCGATTTTATCGCTAATCCCCTCGTCGGAGGTGGAGTAAAGAAACCGGTTTAAAGGGCCCTTTAAGTCGAAAGAAAGGGCTTCGTCGTGTGAACGTGTCCAGGCTTAATTCGATTTAACGCGGCTAAAGTCGACCTAAACTCGTAGTGTAGACCAGGCCTTAGTCTTTCCTTGTAAGCTTAAATAGGTCCCACTTGTCCCAGGTACTTCCAACATTGGAGCTGGGTGAGGCAGACTTCATCCCTGCAGTCTCTGCCTCAGTCTGACCCTCAGTCAGTGTCTCCCCATTCTGAAATCAGCTTTTTTATCCATCTCAATGTTACTTTGTCTGTTGTGGGACTCCTGATCCTAGTCAATCCAGTTTAAGCATCTCACTAAGGAGGCCAGAGGTAGACTTCCAGCAGTGGATTTGTCCATTAAACACTGGCAATTGAGTTAGAGTCATTGTCTCCCTTCCTGGAGATCTATAAAACCATCCAGGATTGAGTTAACTCTTTTCTTCTGTGTAAGAGACAGCATGATACTGCTCATGTAGACAGAGACACACAATATTTATTTTTTTAAAAAATATTGATATCTCCCACTCTTCCGAAGACTAAAATTGGAAGAAATCTACATACAGCAGATGAGGATCTGCTCCACAGTTTCTGCATTCTGGAAATAAATAATTTAATATTTATTTGAAACATATACAAAAAGTTCCAAACCTGCAAAGACTTATATATGTGAGTAGTCTCACTGGTGCCAGGGGGGCTACATACATGTTTTAAATTAAGCATGAGAGTAATTATTTGTGGGACTAGGGCCTTAATCTGTAAATGCCTGATTCTAAGAGTTGCCGAGCATCTACTGCTCCCATTGATTTAACAGGAGTTGTGGGCGCTCAGCACTTCTTGGGATCAAGACATAAACTTTTGACTCCGATATTTTGCATGGTTGAGCATGAGCAATTCATACCATACTCTAATTGGTTCCCCTTCTGTTAGCTTTATATATATAATTAAAAGCAAGAATATTTTAACACTTTAATCTTATACTTTGGAAAGTCTTGCATATAGCTTCCACAATAACATTTCATAATAAATGAAATAATATTCCTTCCAAATGAATTTCAGCAATAAACTGTTAGTAAGTTACAAAACCTCATATACAAGCCTTTACAATTTCTGGATAATTCCGCCAATCTAGCTCCATAGAGAAGCCTTTTTTATCCCTCCCCCGTCTCTCTCTTTAAGCCTCCAAATTGGTATTGCTCCTCACCATCTCCAAATTCTGTTCCCTAAGAATGTAAATACATAAAAAATACAATCTGCCTTCATCCTGAAATAAAATTATTCTACTTAACTGCCAGGGGGCAAATTTGTCACGTACACATGGGAGAAAGAAGAAGGGAGATATGCAGCGTCAGCTATGGATAGTTTTAACTCAGGAAGTTCCTTCGAGAGGAAATGTAACCAAACTCCAAACCTGCAGACAGTGGAACTTTCTGTGCCTGCGTCCAGTAGATAACTAACTTCTTGGTTTGCAAAATAACGCAAGAGGGAGGGGGCAAGTAGATGAACAATAAGGGGTCACAAGAGGGGCAGATACATGTAGCTTGCTAATTATGTATGGTAATGATAGCAAATTTTGGCCAATCATAGAGCGATACATTATCATAGTCAACTGCATATAATACTTTGGTGTAAGTGTTTTCGGGGTTCTTGCCGACTTATGAGCTCGAACCCAATTGCAATTGAAATAAACGGATCGCCCCTCCCGGGGCTCCTTGCTTGATTAGCTGTGTCCATCTCTCCTTATTCCTCAGCTGGAACGGACAGGAATTTCTACGACAATCCAAACTGAACATTACTATGTTCAGAAACCCACTATGCTTCATACTGGCTTCAGTTAGACTACTCATGTGAAAAAGCACTACTGGATTGGGTTCATGCTAATTAATCAAAGAGTTTCAGTCATAACTATTAATAGAAAAAACCTCTGCATTTATTTTAATTACTGCCTTTGACATTTCTAAACAGGAAATGGCAAATGACAAAAGGCCAGTAAGTGCTCATGTACCTTGCAATCCAACTTTTGGGGCATCACAAAGAAATAATGAATTCTTAACTTCATCAACGTCTTCATGTCGTAACAGTGTACAAACTACAGTAGTGAAGCAGTATGTGAATAAAGTCATCACATCTTCTTCCCACTTACATAATTTGCCAAGGTAAGATTTTTAATTTGCTATTTTGTGATATGCTGCAAAGAATATAATTGAGAAAAATAACTTTATTAGCAACAGTTTAAACCTGAAAATAGAGGTAATTTTTAAAGATAATTTCATGGTTGCACAATAACATTTACTGTTAGTTTCCTTTAATCAATCTGAAAAGTGCCTCAGAACACTGCAGATACGGAGAAATGTTTTAGCTATAGATCACTCTGAGCTATCTAAATTTGAGTTTATCTAAATTTTTAATCATCTCAAAATTAGTGATCTTTGTGGCTTTGAAGCCTTAAAAACAAAGGCCTCCTCTTCTTCAGATTTCCAGATTTTTTCACTTGGTTAGATATTAGTCCTTCCCCTGGAATTCCCCAGCCATGCAGGGAACAGGAATGCCAAACTGGGCCCTAGTAGTCAATTTAAGTCATTATAGCAATAAAAATAATGTAAATATACAAACATGATTAAAAGATACAAAATGTTGCACATGTATATCTAAGGGGCAAATCCTTATGTGTCATACAAGCCATGCAAGGGCATAAGATGGCATAAGGCACCACCCTTACTTCCCTATGTGGGCAACCCATCCTGTGGGTAGCTGCGGGGGGATGGGGCCACTGTATCCTTGGTTCTGCCTCCCCCATCATGCAGAAAGCATACCTGCATCAGGTTTAGATTTTTTTTGTTACAAAACTGCACTCAAAAACAAAACAATGTAAAACTTCAGAGCCTACAAGTCTACTCAGTCCTACTTCTTGTATCGCTAAGACAAACAACTTTGTTTATATTTACAGGAGATAATGCTGTCCTCTTCTTCTTTACAATGTTGCCAGAAAGTGAGAACAGGCAATTGCATGGCACTTTTGTAGCTGGCATTGCAAGGTATTTACGTGCCAGATATGCTAAACATTTGTATGTCCCTTCATGCTTTGACCACCATTCCGGAGGACATGCTTCCATGCTGATGATGTCGTTTAAAAAAGTTTGCATTGATTAAATTTGTGATTGAACTCCTTGGGGGAGAATATGTCCCCTGCTCTGTTTTACCTGCATTCTGCCATATATTTCATGTTATAGCAGTCTCAGATGATGACCCACCACATGTTGTTTATTTTAAGAACACTTTAAGAACACTGCAGATTTGATAAAACGCAAAGAAGGTACCAATGTGAGATTTCTAAAGATAGCTACAGCACTCAACACAAGGTTTAAGAATCTGAAGTGCCTTCCAAAATCTGAGAGGGATGAGCTGTGGAGCATGCTTTCAGAAGTCTTAAAAGAGCAACACTCCAATGTGGAAACTTCAGAACCCGAACCACCAAAAAATAAAATCAACCTTCTGCTGGTGGCATCTGACTCAGATGATGAAAATGAACAGACTGCTTTGGATTGTTCTCGAGCAGAACCCGTCATCAGCATGGACGCATGTCCCCTGGAATGGTGGTTGAAGCGTGAAGGGACATATGAATCTTGAGCGCATCTGTCTCGTAAATATCTTGTGACGCCAGCTACAACAGTGCCATGAGAAACAAAAAGCGGGCAGCATTATCTCCGGCAAATATAAACAAACTTGTTTGTCTGAGCGATTGGCTGAAGTGGACTTGCGGGCTCTAAAATTTTACATTTTTTTAATCCAGTCTTTTTTTGTATATAATTCTACATTTGTAAGTTCAACTTCCGTGATAAAGAGATTGCATTACAGTACTTGTATTAGGTGAATTGAAAAATACTATTTCTTTTGTTTTTTACAGTTCAAATATTTGTAATAAAAAATAAATATAAAGTGAGCACCGTACACTTTGTATTCTGTGTTGTAATTGAAATCAATATATTTGAAAATCCAAATTTGAAACATCCAAAAATGTTTATATAAATGGTATTCTATTATTGTTTAACAGTGCGATTAATTGCAATTAATTTTTTTAATCGCTTGGACAGCCCTAGTTTATACATTTATCACGATATTGTCTCAGTGCTTCAGGAGAGTAACTGGTGATACGATACTCTTAAGTAACTTAGCCCAGTTAGTGGTTCCTACATTGTTTCCTGTTGTTTTATTCCCAAAGAGTTTATAATCTAACTAGATAAAAAACAAAGTATTGAGGAAATGGTTGTAACATAAAGACATTGATTGCCTTTGGATTGAGGGGTTATGTTTGGCATCTCTCTTTCAATAACCGTAGTTTAATTTTTAAATAAAGTTTGTGTTTATATTATATTGTAAGCAAAATAAACTTCCCCTCTACTTGCTTATTTTAAACCCCTCCCCCTTATTCTCTCCTACTTGTTTCTATAAAATGCTCTCCACTGTGGAGCCCATTCCTCACAATGTACCCCATGCCAATAGTACCTTTTTCTTTCTTATCACCACGTCTCTAGTGTAGCTAAAATATGGCTTAATATATATTCATAACCAACACTGAAAACTTAAACTTGGACCAGGTGGCCTACATGCAACAGCTCTTGCAGATAATCTAAAAGGAAAGCCTCCTCTTCCTGGCTGATTTAGTAACAGTTGTGCTGATCCTATTTTGTTAGAGATGGTTCTTACTGCATTCCTTCCTCTGTCTCAGATATGGGGAGTCTTTTGTTTGGACTGTGAGGGGAAAAAAAAATCCTGGGGCCCCTTTAAGGATTCCCCCTCCCCCACTGTGTGGGGACCTCTGCTTCCTTGTGGGTTTAGGGAAGGGTTAATGGTGATCAGGAGGGAGTCCTAGTTTATTGGTCAAACTGAATGGTGCAGTGGTAGGCTCCTGTGCAGCCTTGGGAACTATTTATAAGCCCTTTCCCCTAACATACCAGTCTGCACCTGGGAGCAATGGCTCCCATCATCCCCACACTCTTGGGATTACAATAGAACTGGGTTTCTGGGTCCTGCTCTGAGCATCATGGGAATCACCTTTTGGGCCCCCGGAAGGTATGCTGGGAAGGAATTTTTCCTTCATTGCTAGGTTGGTCTGGGTGATGTGAATTTTTTTCATCTTCCCCTCAGGAACCCACAGACCTGGGATACGTCTTGACTTCTCTGGAGTCAATGATAAAACTCCCATTGATTTCAACAGAGCCATGATTTTATTCCCAGGTGGTAGGTGAGATGGTAAAATGTTCATCTTTTTGTACCTTGGCAGGCGTCCAGCTCAGATGCTTATTTAAAGGAATCCTGGTTCCCTGATAAACAGGAGCTGGAAGGGCATGTGTAAAGAATCTGGGGCATGAGTTGTGGCTCCTAATATCTGGTATAGTGAGAGGCCACCACTTTTCCTCTATGCTCTCAACTCTTGTATGAGGGAAGGATGGTGCGGTCCCAGCAATGGTGCTGGGAGCAGGTTAAAGGTTTGGAGGAGTGAGGGCTTGAGGCAGTCCTTCTCCAAGTGGTACAGATTCTAGAAGGAAAGTTGATCTGCATTGTATGAGTTATTGCCAGATAATTTCCCAGATGTGATAAATTAATAAAATTGGAGCATCGTTAAATCATGTTCCTGGTGTCTTGTCTTGTCTTCTTGTGATGCCTGAGACAAATATACATGTGCAAGATATTGAATTTTAAAAAATAACTACCAAATGGGGATGAAACTGTGGCTCCAGTGAAGTCAATGGCAAAACCCCCACTGACTTAAATAGGGCCAGGATTTTACCATATGTGTATAATTTGGGTCATAACTTTCTTGTTAATTGAAATTAGACATAGTGTTATCACAACAGTATTATGATGTCAGTGCAAGCCTCTTGCAGAAAAGATATCAGACCAAAATAGAATGAAACAATGAGAGTACAATCAATGGAGAGTACATTACAGTATCAACTCAAAATGATAAAGATATAAATCTACTAGGATGGCATGGTCTGTCAATACAAAGTTATATTAATGCAGTTATTTGCAGTAGACAATTAGGTGGCAAAACAAAATAATATCAGTGCAAGTCTATATAAACATGTATATGATGCCTGGAGGAAGATAGGGTAGCAATGTGAACTTCCGTTATAGCTAAGTCTCAATACTTTCATTATTTAAATGTTTTATGCGGATAAATATTTAGAGGTATATAAACTAGCTTGGCATCTAGATTGTACTAGTTGCAGTTAGTCCAACAAGAAGTTTAACTACTATTAAAATAGTAATAAGATAAAGTTTAGCTTAAAATACAAGTAATTAATATTAAAATAAATCGCTATATCTCTTGAGCAAGGTTTTAAGTGCTCCAAAAATATAAAGCAAAAAATATATGCTTGTCAAATATACAGTATAAATAAATAATTTAGGTGAAAATGGATGACTAGATATAACAAAGAGACGACCAAATAATGAAGGGCTAAAGAGTGGTTGTTACATTTGATGTACTTCATTGTATATTGTAAGTAATTGCTATCCATAAAAATTCTATGGCTTCTGTATAAGAAAAAGGAGACAATTTGACAGGCAACACTGGTACTAAGCGACAGCAAGTACAAATCCTTGGCAACTGTCATTATCCTGCTGTTGAATTCACATCCAAAACTGTGTGATAACTTCGACCTGCATACTTGTTATTGAACCAGGGTCTGTCAAAGTAGCCACATTTTTCACTTATGAATAGGATTGTTAGCCTCATGTAGATTTATGTCTTAGAAAACTCAAAACTGTGTAGAATGCTTTCTTTTATTTAAAAAATACTATTGTTTTGTGCTTAAATAATAAAAAATATGTTGACGTGTATCCTGGTTAAATTTTCATGGATAGTTTGAGAATGTCTTTGAAAAATGTATAGTAAAATAAAACTTCTATGTTGTATCTAAATTAATTTAAAGTGTATGAATTAGAGCTTAGAATAATTTGCTTTTATAATAACTACAAACATCTCTCTCAAAACTTCCTCAATATAATCACACAAAGAAGCAGTTCTAGAACTGCTAGTAAATATGCAATAAAGATTTTAGGCCTTAGTACATGTAGGGTTTGGGATTCTTTTGTTTCTTTCATTTAAGCATCTTGAGTCTGTCCTATTGCTTTAATTCTTGGCCACCTTTTTTCTCAATATTAAACCCAACAGTAGGAGCCGTACACAAGCATGTTTCCTTGTGCCACAAACATGGGATTACAACCTTTTGGCTTGATTTAACATTGATCTGAACAGGAATTTTGCCTTAATAAGGAGTGAAGAATTGTACATTTTACCATGGCACTTAATGTCATTTCACAGATCACATGACAAAGTCTCTAAAAAAATAGTGTAGTTTTTCCAAGAGTTAACATTATGTGGTCAGACATGCTTCAGCGCAGGGTCTGGTGGGAAGCCGTGATCCCCCCCCGCAGGATGGACAAGGCCAGGAGGTATGTGAATAGGGAGGTGGCCAAATTCCTTGGGACCATAGGAAGGACAATAATTTCACATCCTGGCATAGTATATGGGGCAGCAGAGTTGTTTTGGGAAGATGGGGTTCACCTGTCCGTCTTAGGTGCCATCATTTTTTTAACTGATATAAAAGATGGCATTAGAAGATGTCTGGGAACCCGACTGGGTGTGGGGAGGAGGCAGCCAAGCTAATTGCTAACGCCTCCTTGTGGTGGATGTCCAGTGCAGGTACTCCATAGGGAAGGTATACTGTGATCAGATAAATGGCTTGGAAAAGGACTTAAAAAGAGGTGTTCGTTAAAGGAGCGAATGGGGGGCGGTTGGGAACTTCTATGATTGGTATGGCAGGGAGCCTACCCCCCATTCTTATAGCCCACCTTAACCCTCCTACGAGGCGGGGGTGGAGGGTAAGGCCCCGGCAATAGATTTACTGAAGGGACCGGGAGGCAAAAAGAGGGGAAGCTGGTGGCAGCCCCTCTCCCCAGGTATGGAAAAAGAGGGGGAACTGGTAAAAGCCCCCCAGGTAACTATGGAATAAACATGGGGGTTACCTGCACTGTACACTTATCTGCTGGGTAGTCCCAGACATCTAATAATAAAGTTGTGGCCTGATTAAACCCATGTCAGATGTCTCCTGTCCTTCTTTCGGCATAACCAGACAATGAACCCAACTATAGGAGCCCTACACAAACATGTTTCCTTGTGCCACAAACATGGGATTACAACCTTTTGGCTCGATTTAACATTGATCTGAACAGGATTTTTGCCTTAATAAAGAGTGAAGAATCATACATTTTACCATGGCACTTAATGTCATTTCACAAATCACATGACAAAGTCTCTAAAAACATAGTGTAGTTTTTCACTACAGGCTGAGCTCTTCACCCTATGATATATTAGGTCTCCACTGAACTGTGCGCTAGGGTTGTGTCCAAACTAGCATTTTCTTAACATGTCCCAACATTGCACTACCTCAAGTATAAGTCTGCTGTTGGTAGCAAATGTGGTACTAGAGTAGACTAACTGTTGGCATGTTAACCATCTATAGATTGCACCCCAGTTAAAATATGGGTGCTGTTGACCCACCTGTGTATACTAGTGCTCTTACCCTGCTGAAACTGAACAATGATGGAAAATTTTAAGAAGATGCTAGTGTGTACAAAGGCTACCTAAGTTAGTGTCACACCTATTTTCCTTTAATAGCGGTCTTATTCATCAACAGCTCATTTATAATGTGGCATATGTGGTTGAAAAATATTTCTAAGAATTCATTAGTGGTAAATATTAAGTAACAATTCTTTACTAAAATAAATGACTCCCTTGAAAGCTTATTTTTCAGAGGTAAAGCCAAGGCAGTTAATATTCTAACAAAATAATTCACTCTTCAGTAAGGACTAGTACCAAGGATTTTTTTCCCCAGTAATAAGTAATGGGATCTAGTAGATTTTTATTGTAAAAAGGAAAACAAGATATTCTTCACTTTTCAAATGGCCCATAAGACAGCCTTGCAGGAAAATGAACATTTACAAGATATTAATGTCTTTTTTGTCTCACTAATCAGACTTCAAAACACACCTCAATATGTAGCCATAGTGCTACATAGATTTTTTTCTTGATTCAACTCAGACTCTTAACATTCATTTAATCACAGTATTTTGATATATAATATTTGAATTGCTGTGTTAAATATACTTCAAGACATGCAAAAAATATCTTATAATTTGTGGGTGTGACATCACCGGGCTCTTGTAGTTTATCGGAACAATGTGACACTCATGAATTATGAGAATCTGCAAGCTAGAGTGAGGAGCTGACCATGTTAGACTCTTCTGTTGCTTCTGCTTGGCTGTTGATACTACTAAGACACCCTCCAGTCGTAAGAAAAGAGTGAATGAAAAATAAATTGTGATCTATATCTGGATCTATAAAACGCCAATCTTGTGGTGCATTACATCATTTATTTCTATGACATCAATATAATATTAGTCCCAAATTTAGAGCTGTCTGTTATTTATTCTCTATTTTTGTTCTTTTTTTAAAAAAAAAATTGCCTTATGATTGTTAATTTTTTAATGTTATAAGTGAATTTATTGCATATTTTAAGTGAAGCAAGACTAGCACTGGTCTGACTCAGCCATAAATCAGGTGGGTTCTGCTACCTGCCCCAGATATAACTCTTTCAGTTTCCCTCAATCTTTACATTCAGCAGGTCCTGCTATTCTAATTCTGGAACTCTCTTAAGCAGAGCTTAATTGAGCTAAATTCGACAATGGTTTTATGACATGCACAAGTGAGGACTAATATAAAACTATTCAAACACATTTTCACTAATGACTTGAACAAGAATTTGAACCTGGGTCTCAGGGTTAGAGTTTAGTAGTGGAAGAAAGGACAGATTCTTAGTACAAAAACAAAATGAAAATCAAAACACACACAAAACTATTTTAAGGGGACACGAACAGGTTAAAATCATTTGGAAATGTCTTTACGTTTGTTATTAGTAACATCTTAGATTGTTAAAGCAACATTAAAAAAATATTTACATTTTACTTGTTATATTGTTTGCCTATACTTAGGGAAATGCAAAAAGTAAACAATGAAAGTAAATTTGCACTTTTTGCTTTTGTTTCTAGTCAATTTCACATTGAGGTACTCATTAACTGCTACAATTCTGCAATATTTGAATCACACAAGTTGTAGAGAAAAGTGTATTCATTTTACAAAAGATTGATGTGTCTATTAGGTTTTATTTTGTAATTTCAGGGAATATTTCTATCATTAGATTTTGTAAAACCTAATTTTTATTGAAACTATGGCTGGGATTTACAAAAGAGCTATAGGGATTGAGGTGCTTAATTCCTGCTGAATTTCTAACTCCCTTTGAAAATCTCAGGCTACATTTCATGGAATCTCAGTTTACTTTTTCAATGGTGTGTTATTTTGTTTTATTATATCTAAGTTGAATAAAACAAAAGACTTTTGTTATCTTAAAAATAGTTTTAAAGCACATTAAAAATCTTATTTTCCTCCTGGAGATTTTGTCTTAGACTGTTTTCAAAATCTACTAATTATTATGACAATTTCTTGGTGCCTTAATGATTTGGTTTCTTTTTCTTCCACTTTTCAAGTGTACATTGACATTAAATAAGTTCAACCATGCTTGTCACTTATCAGGTTTTCCCAAGACCTCACAGATTCAATAATTACTTAAACTAAGCAAAAGGCCAGCATAAGAGGATATAATTTTATGTTTTTCTCCATATTTTTCTTTCAGAAAATTTATTTCCCCCTATGCAAAAACGGCAATTAAAAATACTGACAGAAAGCAAATCTCTAGACAGCCTCTGTTTGGCCCTAATATTCATCTGCAATCGACAGTGGTATCAAGAAGGTCAGGACTTCAAGATTGTTCCACACATCAAACAAAATCAGTTCAGAACAGTGATAGAATATCAGACCTAGGCAGCTACAAATCAAACAGTACAAACAATTTCTGCCTTATATCACCATCCAAAAGAAACAGACCTGTCAGTGCTCCGGCAGGTCAGCTAAGGTAATCAAAGCTGTTCTGTGTTGCTTTTAACTGTGACTGTTGATGCCGTTTCTCCTTTCAACAGAAATCATTATGATGATTCAATTGATACTCCAAAACATACAAATAAAAGACATTGCTAATTTTATTCATTTTAAAGATTTATTGCATTCTTTAAGATTCATTTATTTCTAGTGTTGTGTGTGTGTGCATATGCACATAATACATTTATATATATACAGCATAAACTGCATCCATTAGCCCTCTGTGTATATTTTTATAATTTCACATAAAAAGCAGTTTAATGATAAATTGTAGTAATACCTCACTAAGAGGCAGACTCTAAATTCCTTACTCACATGCGTTTGTAGTTTCTCACACAATAACTTCTTGACTTTAATGAGACTACTTGTGTTAAGAAGTGCCCACCAGTATGAATAAGGGATTAAAAATCTTATAGAACAAAAAGTCCTTTAACTATTACTTTCATTACAGAGCAAGAAACTTGGAAATTGTCAAATACCTCTACTTTATGGTTATGTGCATAAAAGTACTTATTGTGTAAAGGTTCAATCCAGTGCCCTTTAAAATTGTTTGAAAGATGCTCATTTAGCGGAGTTGAATCAGATGCTTAGGCCTCAAACCTGCTCTGAGTTCTTTATGGTTGGACCTCTGCACCTACACAGAGCTCAGTGCAGGATTGTAGCCTTAGATTACAAATGTTCTTGTTAAAACATGCAGCTTTCTTATAGTTATGCAATAGAAATTCTTTGTTTTCTAAGAAAAGCCTTACAGTACAATAGCACTGTAGATTATTTTTTTGTGGAATTACCCTTTTAAAAATAGTATTGAGGGTATTTTTTCTTTATTGGATGTTAGTGCATTTCATTTTATTCTGCTAATGGCATTGAATATATTTTGCATTCTGAAGATCAGAAATATTGACATAAGGCCCCATTCTACAGTTAGAATTGCTGTCAAAGTCTGTGGGAATTTTGCCTGAATGAAGGCTACAGCATTAGCTCTTTATTTTTCAACTAAGAGCAAATCATTAAGTTACATTGAATTATAAAGAAAATGACTTATGCACTGAATACACTAATAAGAATATTGTTAATTTTTCTAATACCAATTTTATTATTTACAACATTTAGTCAAATGCTGATGGTATTGGAGACTCATTTTTAAAGATTGAGGAGATCTTTTTTCTTATAAAAGCCATAATAAAAAGGGCTCTGAAGATGCTGTATAACAACTTCATACTTGAGTTATAATGGTGCTCTCTGAATGTGGTGTATTACAAATAAAATATGCTAAATATCAAAAATAAACTAAATATGTTATAGAAGGATATCATTCTAAATCTATTTTATTTAAAGGAGTTCAATTTCCTTACATAGTGTATTAAAAACTCAGGTATTCTGATTTAAATATCTGTAATGTGAAGAGTCATCAAGGGTTTATATTAGAAATATTAATTTTACGTAATTGTATATAAAAAGACCTTAGAAATAGATGATTTCAACAAAATACAAATTAACTTTTTCTCTGATGAAGCTAAATTGGTTTTATTTGCAACAGATGTACACAGTTCTCTTCCTCAAGACTCCAGCTGGCCCAGAAAGAATCTGAAGTGCCCCAAGTTATTAAATGTCAGCCAAGGGTAATCAAAGTAACGGCTTACAAGAATGGCACAAGAAGTATCTTTGCTAAAATTGCTGTACCATCCATTAAACTGGTAAATACTAATACAAAGTTTTCTTACATGTATTAACTTTATTTATAGTTTGTACTTTATACCATCAGGTAAAGAAAGAAGTTGCCTTTTATTTTAAAATGAGCTAATATTAAAATTCTTCCTTTCCAGCATATGTATAATATACATATAAAATACACATAAAATTAGTGAATAATTAACACATACTACAATATAAACACTGTTCAAGTAAATAGGAGCTACAGAGTGTAAAATGTTGAGTTCATTCATAACAAATTACAATACTGTGTGAGACTAAAAATAATAATAATTTTTGAAAATTCTTTGTAATGTTACGTTAGCCACTGTGTTTTCATCATTCTGTTATCAGTTAACTGCCAGCAAAGATTACAAAAAACCTAAGTTACTTATAGTGCAGTTACTATGGTTGGTAAGTCACTTAAGCATGGATTTCTAATTTTTAGTCCCGATTCTTTCACTAAATGTTGGTCATGTTGTGAATATATTTTTCTGTCGTAATCAATATTCCTTACCTCTTGCCTTCATTTAGCTGCTGGAGGAGTGCACTGAAAAACTGAATCTGAACATGGCTGCACGACGAGTGTTCTTGGCAGACGGCACAGAAGCACTAGAACCTAAAGACATACCCCATGATGCTGACATTTATATTTCAACTGGAGAGCCCTTTTTAGATCCATTCAAAAAAATTAAAGGTAAAAAAACAAATAGTATATGGCTTCAGGGGTGCAATTAAAAATGATTTTCATCCTCTCTTTTTGCATGGTTTAACAAAACTAATGTTTACTCATTTAGAGCTCAGTAAGAGGATAATGTGCTTAATGAAAGAAAAATCTACTGACAGCCATGTTTATTGCCCTTCATTAGCATTGGTGCTTAATTTAATATAGATCTGAATAGACATTAGGGAGCCTGCAGGAGGTTAAATGGTGAAAATATAATAAATTAAATCAGAGATTATTGAATTTACTCTTTAGTTTCAGTGACACCTAACAGACACAATTCATTAGGCTTATTACACTAGGAAGAAAATAGTTCAGCATTTCAGATTGCATTTATTAATTTAGTCATTTGACCTTTATGAAAAATCATTAAAATAATTATTGGGATGTTTATATAACAAGGTGGAATATTTACACTCACATGTACATATCATTCAGATGTGAATGTTTTATTATTTAAAAATTGTTCATTACAAACATTAAAGCTTCCCCACTCTATTTCATCCCTTTTTCAGTACAATCATCAAATGATATTTGTACACACACACACATATACACACACACACACACAGTGCTGTTTCTGACTCATTGACTTTTGAAATTTGGATGTAAATATTGTTTTCATTCATATTTTAAGATGATGGAGTACATTCTGGGATTTGTACAATTAATTTTGATGAAGTTTTACAGAATTAACTTAAATAGTGTTCTGTATCAAAGTCACAATACTCCTACTAAATACTTTCTATTAAATCATCGAAACAGCTGGCAGTTATGATAAGCTACAATGTTAGTTAAAATAAAAATTAGCTAGCTGAATTATTACAAAAAGCCAGATGACTAACTGGGAAATTTTATGTTTGTTAAGGATCAACCTGTGTTACCAGTGTACCATTCCAACAAGAGACAAAAATGAAATGCATTTTTTTTTTTTTGGATTATAAAAATACTTGTGGTGCCTAAAAGTAAAACAATGATCTTGGGATAAATAAATAAATTTTATAAAAGCATTTAAATAATGTGTATGTTTTACATTTCTTTGCTCTAATGAGCATTTTTAGCCTTTTCTTATGTAGTTATAATTATGTTTTCTTTCTCTCTTTTTTAAAGCACCGATGGTTTATTTCCCCCAGTAATTTTAAAATTACTTTTGTTACCTTGAAAGAACAGTTTCTAGCACAAATATATTTACTGCTAAGTGAAAAATTTCAGGACAACAGTAGCTTGTAATTTTTACAGAAAGTTGTTGCTTTAGTATAATATTAGTTTCACCTAGAAGTGGTAATTCTCTTATATAAATAGATACTACAGTGATGAGTATTATAGAAATGTCAATGAATACATAAAAATATTGACCAGTAGTTGCCCATATGACTTAAGTTCTATAAATATGCCTTTTATTTTTATTTTCATGGAGCTATTCATGAGTGATTAAAGTATTTACATTTTAGTCCACCAACTGAGCCATATCATATAAATACATTCACATCTTGCTTCCATAAAAACTTCACAAATTATATTTATGATAAGATATGCCTATCTGCTATATCATCAATTATACACATGATAGGGTGTTACAGATAATATGAAAATCACCCTGAATATGATTACGATCCATTGACTACCATTTATTTAATTAACAGTCTATGCATACAATAAGAGAGAGACAAATCTGTATTTTTTCTATTACATGTGTTGCATAGTCACACCAATACACTTTAAGATTTAATAAGAAGAGTTTTACTGTTTCATTAAACAATAATGTTAAACAAATACTATTTTGTCTCATATCATAGGAGATACTGAAATGAAGCTAATATTATTGTAATATTTTTATACAGCCATTGCTATAGTTCGTTATAAAATCTTCAGGGCATTGGTACTTTTATTATAGTTTTCCATTCACATGATTTGTTGTTAAGAGTGGTTTTTCAAATTCATTAAGCAATTCTCTCTCTCTCTCTCTCTCTCTCAAGCCAAATTCAAAACAAAAACTTCTATGCTTTGTCTGCATATCTTTGGCAGTGTTTCACTGTGACATGCACTGCTGTTCTTTTAGCACCAAAATGTTGGCACACATTACTGAAAATTTCACACTATCCCTTGCTGGATCAGCAAGCTTAACCTACCAAAATCTGGTGTTGTGCAATGGTTTTTGACTGATAATCAATCTTTTTACTGCTCGACAGTTGTTGCTGGGACACAGACTAGAGCAGGTGGCAGATGTGCCTTGTCTTTTGAGAAAAGAAAGAGTAGGTGAGCTTGGGCACAGAGTAACATATTGTGTGTCCATTAAAAGGGCTGCACTAGGGTAAGTATAACAGGAAAAAGTCACCAATATAAATAGAAACTCCACCAATAGCATCAAATAGGCCTTTTTACAGTCTGCCTTACAAGTTTAATAATATTGCCAAACTAAAATAAATAATTCAAAAGCATTCCCTATACTGGGTCACCAGAATTCAGGTTAAAATTTTCCTTTTAAAATTTTATATATTCCATAGTCATCTTTGTTTATGGTTTTGTTATATATGTAGAATGTATGTCAAAAGTATCTTTAAAAAAAATAGCTACAGTATGTGGGAGGAAATTAATATGTTCTGTAGGGTGCTCTTCCCCTAGCCGCCAGAAGCTTGACAAAAAGCACCATCTAAAAGGTCGAAAAAAATTTGGCTTGACTGCATAATTTTGTTTATCACAAGACTTGAGTTGCTAACACATAGATAACAAGAACATACATGAGTAGTAAATTCTTTCTGCACAGGAATAGAAGCCCAATGATGTATTCTTAGGCCCTGATCCTGCAAATATTTATACTTTTGAGCAATCTTATTGTAAGCAATGAAACTACTTACATATGTAAAGTTATTTATACACATAAGTGCTTGCAGCATTGATGCCTTCATTTGAAATCTGTATTTCAGATACTGGGTCAAGCTTAAGCTCTGGCATAACTTTAAGTGGTACATCTTAGCTATCACTGTGATTCATATAGTATAAATTACCTGTATAGAATAGAACTCCCACTGACATCTGTGCATTTGGGCCTGTTCACATCAGCCTTGAATTTTGTCCACTATTTCTTTGGATTTGCTCAGCCTTTCAACTTCCTGTCATAGTGATTGGGGAATAATACTCAAATTGATTATAAGGGTAAGTGAATAAAGATTCAGATATATGTTCACTTGCACAATAAATTTTAGACCCTCGGCTAAAAATGAAGAATAAAAAAAAATTGCTATATTTTATTTTTATTTAATATTTATGTTAAAGGCTCCAGTCAGTAATGAGGCCCCATTTTTAAAGGTGTTTAACAAATACGAAGGTAGACACCATCTCTTCCTCTCAGTCATATGAAGACAGCTTTGGGACTTGGGACTATTCACAGGGTATAAAGTTAGGCATAAGCATAAGTCTTTCCAGGATGAGGGCTTAAGATTTAATGCTCTGTAACATGTTGTTCTCTTCTTGTAATTTACATATACTGAAAAGCACTGACCTTATTTAATTAGGAGTTTAACTGGAATTCTAAAGCAGATGTATAACTGAGCACCTATCTGCCCAGGGCTGGCTCCAGGCACCAGCTGAGCAAGCTGGTGCTTGGGGCAGCAGATTGTTGGAGGCGGCATTCTGCCCAATCCTAGGGCGGCACGGCCGCTTTTTAAAAAAATTTTTTTTTTTTTTTTTGTTCTTGTTCCACTCCGGCCGCCCCGTAGGGGGCGGCGGCGCGGAGAACCAGAGCGCCCTGCAGGGCAGTCCTCTTCCTTCCCTCCCCGCCGACTGGAGCGGAGCCCTTGCGGCAGGCGGCAGGAGGCGGCGCAGCGGGAGGGGTCGCGTGGCAGCGCCCCTGCTGTAGCCCTGGCCGCCCCCTTCTCTCTCTCTCCCGCCCGCTTCCTCCCCCTCCCCCTCTCCCCCCCCCCCCCCCCCCCAGCCGGTCCCCCTGCACCCGCGCTCCGGCTGCGCTGCAGGTTGTTTTTTTTTGCTTTGCCGTTCTGGCTGCCCCGTTTTTTTTTTTTTTTGTGCTTGGGGCGGCCAAAAAGCCAGAGCCGGCCCTGTATCTGCCACACAATTTAAGAATTTGTTTCTTAAAGAAATTGTGAATTCTTCTCAGTCATTCTGTTCACTGCTTTTTGTTTCTGCTAAAAGCTTTTATTATACCCCGAAGTCTCTGCAAATGAATGACAGCTCCTTCCAGATGTCCACAATGTGCTGCTTTAGCTACTGCTTTCTTTAATTGACTCCAGATTCTTTCTATTGATTTAAATCAAGTGACTGTGATGCGCAAGGCACAATCACTTGATTATCTTTTCTTCAGAAAAGTTTGTGTATGTTTTGGTGTATACTATAGGTCATTGTAATATTGCAGAATATATTCTCTTCCAAGAGTCCTCTCCTATTCAATAATTTTTGTTGTTTGGCTGTGTTGGCTATCTCCCTTGCTTGGGGCTCATAGTTACCCATGATGGAGGTACAGGGATTTTATCTAGGTGATCAGTTTCAACCTTAGGGCAAGTCTACACTAGAAGTGCTACATCGGTGCGACGGGAGAGCTCTCGCCTGTTGGCATAATTAATCCACCTCTGCAAGGGGTGGAAGCTATGTCGGTGGGACAGCATCTCCTGCTGACATAGCGCCAGCGTGGACAGCACTTAGGTTGCTGTAAGTTGCATCGCTCAGGGGGATGTCTTTTCACATAAGTGACATAAGTTAGATTAACTTAAACAGTAGTGTAGGCCTGCCCATAGGCTGTAACCCTGCAAACATGCATGTGCTTAACTTTACTACTATGAGTATGAAGTTATTCATAGTAATAAAGTTAAGCAAGTGCTTCAATGTTTGCAGGGTTAGGGCCCAAGTTAGTGCTGCAGGCATAAGAGTAGCTCATCATACACTGCACCTATGATATCAGTGAAACACTGCTTGACAACCTTTCCCAAGAAGACACCACCTTCATCATACTTAACAGTAGCAGCCAGGCTTTACAAGTGATCTCAGTGCAGCGTTATGTGATTTCTTAGATCCTATATACATTGTAGAAACAATCCTAATGTGGCAGAACAGGCTCTAACAAACTATAGAACCTACATCAACAGGGCCTTAGCTGGAAGGTCCCTCACAGAGAGTGACTGACTGACATTCTGAGCATGCTCAGAATAGGCTCCTCATTCTACACACTCAAAGAACAAATGAGTTATTCAGCTCCATGCTAGAAGCTTCATCAAGCATGTGCTGACATATGAACACTCTGTTGCCCTGTGACACATGAGGGATGGGAGTTTGAGAACGGAGTAAGGGGACCCCAGTGGAGAACTTTCTCTGGGCTTTCCAAACCAAATGAGGATGGTGTCCCAGCAAAGGTTTGGGGAGTGTTTCTTCAGGCTTCCCCTCTGCAGGTGGTGGTGTAACAGCAGGAAGCTTTCTCTATCTATGAGTGATGAGGTGCCAGCTGGGAGGACTTCAGCAGTTTTCCTGTATGAGTTGTAGCCTTAGTAGGGGACTTTCTCCAGCCTCCCTCATCCCCTTGGCTGAAGGTGCCACAGTGGAATGGGGGAAGGACTTTCACCAGGTTTTCCTCCTCCAGGTGATAGTATCCCAAAAGAGGGAGGCAACTTTTCCAGGTATACATCTCATGAGTCTTCAGGATCCCTTAATGTGTTTGAATCAGCCTTGGCTGGGGGATCCATTTGCAACCCTGTAGCCTTCAAGAGTTAAAATATGGTTTGGTTTTGCAGGGTAGACAAGACTAGAGAGTGTATTAATCACGTTCCCAAATAGTGCTGAAATCCTGCTAAAGACCAAGGTTATAGAACAATTCAAGAGCATGCTTCAGTCCCATTTAAACTGCAAGACAGAACTATGTAATTTTAATAGCTATTTATTTAGGAAATATAAATTTTTTACAACACATCACTGACCACCATCATCACTCTTTCATCCCTATCCTTACACTTGCTTCCCTCTTACACAGGAGAAGTAGCAGCAGTCCAGTGGAGACTACTGTTCGCTCTGCACATTCCCTTGCACAGGTATAATAGGCAGGTCATAGTTGAACCTACTGTAATTACTGGGATGCAAAAGGAATGCATGCTAAGTTTCCAGTGGCATTCTCTCCACAATAGACCTATAGCCCAGAGTGAGGGAGTAGTTGTATACACATTTTGTCAGAGAAAGAGAGACACATATTACGTGCATACTTCTTAATTGCAGGGGGTGCTCAGGTATTATGGTGATGGGCACCATGTGGGAACTTAGATAAATAGATCTAAGATATGTATTATCTGGGAGATGGAGGTTATGGAGGCCTAATTTGAAACCTGAGTGTCTAAAGTTAGGCTACTAAATCCATATATAAAAGAATACTGGAATAAAAATGGCTTGATTTTGAAATTTCTGAGTCTCCAGAGCTCCCCAATCATTTCAGTGGGATTGTGGGTACTCAGCACTTCTGCAAATCAGGCCACTTTTATTTCACTACCTAACTTAAGGCACCAAGGTTTTAAAATTTTAGCCTCAGGCCTCAATTCTGCAATTTACAATGCATAAGAGGTCCTCTGTACCAGTGTAGAATCCCACTGAAGTTCAGAGGTGCTATATGTGGCTGCAGAGGTCAGCCTGCATATTGTAAATTGTAAGATTTGGCCTCTAGTTTCTTAATTGTTTCCAGATAAGGTATTTTTAGCTCATGTATTCATTTGTGTGCAAGATTTAGCCTTTGAAGAGTTTGTAAACACTGCTGGAATAGTAGGGAATGATGACTGATCTTTGCATAATCACACTGTATTTGGGATGTCTAAAATCCAGTCAGTTAGATATGGAGGCCCTATCAAGCAAAGCAGTTAAGCACATACTTTAAATACAAAAATAGTTTCACGGGCTTCCGTGAGATTACTCATATACTTAAAATTAAGCATGTGTGTGTGTTTATTGGCGCGAAGCACACCGGGCAATGAACCCCGCTGTTGCTGTCCTCGGGCCTCTGTGCCGGCAACATGTGTGTAAGTGCTCAGCTGGGTCAGGACCTTGAATAGGCTGCCTGATATTGTTTGATGAAATTTGAAATGGCCAATCCATTGTTATCATACCAAAATTCATATTTAATTTTTCTTTTTCCCCTCTCCTCAAATAAATTTGCAAATATGTCTCCAGAGATTGAAAATATCTTGTGAGGAGCATTAGGGATGGATATTAGGAATAGGAATCTCAGGAAGTCTTTCATTTTAATTATTCTAACTCGATCGCCTAAAGTCAGAGATAAAAATCACCATTTTCTAATATTTTTTAATTCAGGCAAATAAATTGAGACAATTTTTGTCATTTAATGAGTTTGTGCTGACTATGTATCAATAATTTTGAGGGACTGCGAAGATGAAATTGGGTTCCCCCATCACAGTAGTTCAGGGGTATGCAACCTATGGCACGCGTGCTGAAGGCGGCACACGAGCTGATTTTCAGTGGCACTCACACTGCCCGGGTCCTGGCCACCAGTCCGGTGGGCTCTGCATTTTAATTTAATTTTAAATGAAGCTTTTAAAACATTTTGAAACCTTATTTACTTTACATACAACAATAATTTAGTTATATATTATAGACTTATAGAAAGAGACCTTCTAAAAAGGTTAAAATGTATTACTGGCACGTGAAACCTTAAATTAGATTGAATAAATGAAGACTCAGCACACCACTTCTGAAAGGTTGCCGACCCCTGCAGTAGTTCATACATACTTACATAGAACTTATTCATAGACCTAAAATCACTTTTTAAAAGAGGTTAAGTATTGTTATCTTCATTTTACAGAAGGGAAAGCTAATATCCAGATATGCAGATTAACTTGCCCCAGGTCACACAACAGGGAATAGAACTCAGTCTCCTGACTCACAGTCCAGTGCCTTATCCACTGGTCTGAAATGTATAGATGAGTATCTTTAAAATGGCTGGCAGGCACACTTCTGTCAATTCTTGGCACAACAAAACTCTAAATATTAATTATTTTTTGAAAAAAGCAGGTAAGCAGAAACGTTAATTTTTAAGTCAACGTTTGACTTTTCTATGTCTCAAATTAAAATGGAAATTACCTTAAAGAGTTTTTGATAAAAGTTGATAGATCTCTCTGGAAATGGGATTACAGTATTGTTGTAACTGTGTTGATCCCAGGATATTAGAGAGACAAGGTAGGTGAGGTAAAATGGAAATGGGAAACATTTTAAATATACGAATCCAGAATATTTGACTACTGGTTACTAATTTATTACATTTATTTTGGCAACAGGCTAGGGAACCCTTATTATTTTTCTTTGTCCATACAGCAATTGTTTTTTAATAAGCTGTTCAGCTTGTTCTGTACTTTATTTCTAATAATCTGAAACTGAATTCCGTCTACTGCATGTGAGCGTTAGATGTTAAAATGATTAGTACACTATCATTCTCATTTCTACTACTCTATCTAACCCACTGTGCTATATTGCATTTAGAGCTATAATTTGCTGTGATACTTTAGCCATCAGGTCTGTATACTATAAGTGAAACTGAGCATTATGAATTAGATTTTCCATCTTTTATGTATTACATTGTAAAGAAGCAGTTACAGAAAAATCTAATATCCGAAAAGAGTTCTTGATACTGCGCTTCAAATCTGTATTTAAATGTGGAGAGAGAAATTTTCTTTTAAATACCATGTGATCTGCAAAACGAAATAATTTGCTGTGACAGGAACTGATTGACAAGCATATGTGTGAGC
This sequence comes from Emys orbicularis, assembly GCF_028017835.1. Lineage (NCBI taxonomy): Eukaryota > Metazoa > Chordata > Testudines > Emydidae > Emys > Emys orbicularis. The sequence goes on along the minus strand of NC_088686.1, from coordinate 94,184,250 downwards.
ACATTTAAAATAGGCCATCTTTTCTGGTAGGAGTAAATGTCAGTGAAAATGATGGATTCTCACTATTTAATTATTGACTGATTTGGATATGTTTCAATTCCAAGCTGCATTCCAAATAACACTATAACACTTTTTCTCATAAGCACATTGAAATGTAAATGCTCTGTCATATTTTATTTTTCAAAAAATGCATCAGCTTAATGAACTTGGAGTTACACATTTTATTACAGATTTTAATGTAATTAATAGTTGATTTTAAATACACATATATTACTTTTGCATATGTATCTGTATAGCACTTTCCCTTCAGCTCACTTGACTCCTGATATCAGGATGAAGTTCTCTGAAAGAACAGCATGGAGATATTGTAGGTTACAAATGTTCAGTCCTGAATTGTCTTATTTCACAGTAGAATTGGACACATTATTTATCACTTTACTGAGGAATTAGGCTGTTCATATCCTGTAGTTCTGTTTGCCAGAAAACCTCGTTGGTGTTGCCACTGAGAGAGGTGCCATTAAAACTCAGCTCTAATTTTATTTTAAAGGCTCATGGCAGAAACTTTATTGTATTCTTTAGTGTCATAAAATTTCAATTCAGATTAACCCCTTAGTTTTCTGCAGCCCTCAGTTCTCATGGTCTCTTCCTTGACAGCAGCCCCAGTGCCTGGATATGTTCCACCCTGGACTAAACTTCAATCCCTCACTTAGTCATAATCTCATATAGACAGTTGGATTCTCTCATGAGGGTGACTTATGCCTGAATATGGAAGTAAGGTCCTGCCCTTCATGTGTTATGCTTTTTCTGACTTTAGATTCCTCCTTTCCCAAGCCCTACCCCTAATTTTGGAACCATAGGTCAAAACATACATATTATTCCTGCAACAACTCCTATTTCAAGTGATGGCAGACAAGTCCTTCCAGGTTTGTGGACTCCCATTGATGTCACTATAATCACACAGAATATATGTCTTTAGTTTTTAACTATTCTTCCCTTCCAGGAGATGGCTTCTTTCTCCTATCCCACAAACCTTTTTAGAGGAAGGTAAAAAAGGCACGGTGGCATGGCCAATCTGTCATGAGTTAGTTTGATGGCCTTTTGCAGGTCTGGAAAGGAATTTTCCTCCATGGCAGATTGACTGAATCACCATGTATTTTAACTTCCTCTCAGCACCTGGCAAGGTTCATGGATGGGAGAAAGCAACTGAACTAGAAATTTTAAATAAGGCCTAATTTTATATATATATACACCTTATTTAAAATTATATATATATATATATATATATATATATATACACACACCTTATTTAAAATTATATATATATTTATACATTCCAGGTGGAAGACGTTACTAAGGAAAATACCTATTTTTTCAATAACATAACATTTTAATTGGAAAAACATCTACTTAGTACAGCAGTAATTACATAAATGGAATTGTATATTATCAACAAGATTAAAACTAAATAGTCTTTCTAATATGCTGCTAATCAGAGATGATTTATAAGCCCTTTGTGTGTATAGCCACCATTCTTTAGTTTATGGATTCTGACTTTATGGAATGATAATGCTTACTGTATTGCATATTTATGTAATGCCCTAAGGGTAAGTATTATTACTGTGTCTCCAGAACAGCTGTGTTTCATACTATAGAACTACAAGTAATCTTTAATAGGTCTGTCTGTATCAAACTATGAGTGAGAGGACACCATATCATATAAATAGAAGTACAATCCTGGTATGATATAAATATATTATAAATAGTGAAAAATATGAACTAAATTAATTAACAAGATAAAGTTCATTTTAATCAAATTAACTATTTTTTTCTTTCTCCTCTGTGTAGTGTTAAAATAAAACAATCTACAAACTTTAATGGTACCGTGCAGGTTCAGGAGTCTACCCACATGAGTACAATTGCAGGATAGAGGCCTTAGATTGTAAACTGTGTAGGTCAGGGACCATGTATTTTTATGTGTTTGTAAGGCACCTAGCACCAGGAGATTCCTGATCCTGACTGAAGCCTCTGGATACTACTGTAATATAACTATTAATAATAGTACCATCCTGTATGTTGAAAGATAACATGTGCCAAACAATGTGCTAAATTATGCCTTCATTGATCTGGCCATGGAAGTAGTGAAACAAGTAGTATGTGCTAAATGTGGAGGGTGCAACTTTATTTAAATTAACCATTAATTTAACTGGGGGTTACAGCTCCCCAACTACTACGCCTCAGGACCATACCAATATGGATTTCAAGATGACCTAATATGTATCAGAAACCAGAAGATGTCGGAGGGCCTTATCCACACCCTTCCCCTTACCATCACCTAAGGAATTTTGTCTGGATAGCCAGAGTCCCTGTCCCTTTCCTTTCATGATATAAACGAGGTGGTCTTCAAGCTGTGCAAAACACCAAGGCTTGCATCCCCAGTATACCATGCCATTGCCCAGAACCAATACCTGAATAGTTCACAACAAAGGTCCCAAATTGACCATTGTTAACCTGCAATCTGCACTAAAATTCCTCCATAAATTGTGACAATTAAATCATTGACACATCAGAACACCAACATACTTCCACAATGTGTATAATACTCCCATCACCAGCACAAGGGAGGCTTGCTCCATGCCTGAAGGAGCAGCTACTGAATGAGGCATTCTTCACTCCCAACCCTTCCTCTAGCCCATATATATCTATAGATATAGATATCGCATAGGACTGTCCATTGTACCTGAGTTCTTGCAAGAGCTCATCCCTGCTAGTGGGCATTTACACCTATTCAGCCCTTTGGAGCATTTTGTGGTTAGAATTTATACTTGGTAACATTACAAAGCGATAAGTTATATCTTCTGAACTTTATTTGTATCAGTTCTCTAGTTTCTGGTATCCATTGTTCTCTATCCTGATGCTATTTTCAGTGTTTTTGAACTGTCCCTATATAGCTATAATAATTTATAATGTATGCAACATTTTTTAAAATAGGGATTTCCTGTTTTAATTTACAAACTAGAGTGATGTTAGCACTTAATTTTTATTTCACTAAGGAAATACTAGATGTGATCTTTTCCCAATAAAAGTAAAATAATTAAAACATTTCTTGTTTTACTTTTTTTTAGGAAAAAAGTCATAACTTTTGTAAAGTAGGTTCGAGCCTCCAAGTTCATATTAGGTGAAATATTGTGACCACTGATGAGTCTCTGATCTATTTTGTGGTGTGCTTCCAAGAGAAGTATATACAAATATTTTTACAACCTAAGACTCTTCACTTTAAACAGGTACAAATGTCAGGACTTATTTACATGAAGAGTTCATAGACAAGTTCAAGAGAGGAGGTGACAATATTTTGATTGGCATAAAAGATTGGATGTTTGTAATTTTAATCAAATTTGAAATTAAGACATACCTCAAATAATATGTCAGACTAGTGTTATTGAGCTTAAAATCTAATGACAACCACTGTCATTATTAGTTAAATATAGCCATTGTGCCTATGGCAATAAATGATGACACTTCAGAACATGCAGAAACAAAGAACACAAGTATTTAAAGAAAAGGGAGTGACTATAAACTTAGCTGAACACAGGAATGTGACCTGGGCATAATGAATTTACTAAGCACATAGGCAATTGTATTTTGGACAGATGACATTACTGAATACAACATTATGTTTTCTTACTGCTAGTGCATTCAGATTTTAGAAAATTCAGTTCTCAAGCTGCAAAGACTTGATTTGCTGTTTCATATTTAATATCAGAAGCCATAACTCTTTGCAGAGTCATAATAACAAATATATTTTCAATGTATTTCTCAGCTACAATATTGTAGCTTTGAAAAAAATTCTAATAATTTTCATAAATATAAATGAGTATAGTAAAAAAAATCCTCTTTTTAGTAGTTTTTAAACAGTTATTTTTCAGACTAGAATTTTTTTAGAATTATTGTAGGTGTAAGCGGCTTACTTAATTCCACAATAGTAAGTGAAATAAGAAAACCAAGAGAGAGAAACAGTAGAGGAGGCACAAAAGAGTACACTGTATCAATACAGTTGGAGCAACATTATCAAGTCCTTTCACACTTCAGATCTATTCATTATTTTTATAATAGTGTTAGGGACTATTCCTCAGTACCAGGATTTAGCCTCTATGGTGGAAAGAAAGTCATCACAATTCAAAACTTGCCCTTCCTGTGATGTAGCTATTCTGCTTAATGATGGGCACTCAAGGTGCCTTTTTTGCCTTGGAGAAGGGGCAAATCCCTGCTAGAGGCTCAATTTGTTGCTCCTTCTCCAAGATGACAAAGAAATGAGAGAGGCCCATTTTTTATCTTGGAGAGCTGCAGCTCAACACCAAGCTCCTGGGCTTGCTCTTTGAAGACACCAAACTTCATCCACTGAATGTGCAGTTGATACCTTTTCTTCTGTATCTTCTGCTACAGTCTTCAAAGGTTGGTCTATAGAGTGGGGGGTAGGAAGTGGGCCAGGGAGGGCAGCTGCAAGGTGTTCTTGGGTGCCTGGTCTTTGGTAACCCTCACAGGGCCTTGGGCTGCAGCCCGGTGGAGTGGGAGGACCCAAACTCCCCTACCAACATCACTCTGCACTGAGGAACTGACCGTCTAACCATTAGGTGGTGCTTCCATCAACTGCCAACCATCACAACTTAGAGAACATGGTAATATTCCTTGGGTCTACTGTAAGACCTTGAGAAGAAAAAAGAAAAGAAAAAAAAAAAAGAGAAAAAATTGACCTTGACAAATTGTTGAAGTGGCTGATGGACAGCCAATAAAAACAGGTGGCCCAACAACTGCAGCTGCAGAAGCAGATATTCAACAAATGCCTGCCTAACAACTGCAGCAGCAACAACAGCTCATCTGGGAGTTGGCAGCGCAACAGCAGGAACAGCAATAACACCTGGTTCAGTATGTGGCAGCCATTTTACAACCCCAAGGAACATGCACAAACATGGTGGCCCCAAGCCTCCAATGATTACAAACCTCCCAGTAAGACTCATGAAAGTAGGGCCGAGGGATGAATCCAAACCTTTCCAGGTCGCCACAGCAGCTTGATTGCCAACTGAACACTGGGCTGTTTTGCTAGCACCGTATCTTACCAAACCTGTTTAAGCTGCATACTGGAACCTTGACACCACAGAAGCCCAGGACTATGCTAAACTCAAGGCAGCCATCTTAGAAACCTTCAGTATCATGTTGGAAACCCATTGATAGCACTTCCACTGGGAAGTATTTCCACAGGGAGCCCAACCATGAGCAATGGCCAGAGTCTTAAGAACACTGCTGGCTGTGTCTCCAGCCCAACAAACAGACAGGGAAACAGGTGGCCAAAGAAGTGGTGCTGGAACAGTTTATGCAGGGGCTCCCAGCTGGAGGGCAAGAGTGGGTATTGCAACATCAGTCTCAGATGTTGGCTGAGGCAACCAGGCCAGCAGAAAATTACTTAGTGACTGCAACCCCAAAAATGAGGACACCCAAGACCAAAGATGCTCATCCCAGGGGGCCATTAAGGGAGATGACCACCGGGCCACTGAATGCCAGGTTCGGCCTCCCGGATGGCCCACAGCTATGACAAAGCTCTGGAAGTCTGGTTCTAAGGGGAGGAAAGGGTTGGAGGAGAGACTGGTCCCAAAGACCCACCATGAGCACCACACCTCCCCCAGAACAGTCAAGGGATGGAAAAAACCTCTCAATTTGGACTTGCTTTTCATACAAGCAACAAGGTCATTTGTGCTGTGACTGCCCCTTCATGGATTTCTCATACAGGCAGGCATGGGTGGTCGACACCAGGGTTAGAAAAAGAGGCCTGGCCAAGATATTAGTCCTTCTGTGGATCAATGGGGTAGAATTGCCAGCCCTAATAGACTCAGGTGCAGCCAAAAGCTGATCTGAGAACAATTAGCAGGACTTGGCGATAACCCAAGGGAAACCATCTGCGTCCAGTGCATGCGTAGTGATGTACATCCTTATCCCACGAGGGAGGTACAGTTCACTATAGGAAGCCGCACAGAAAAAGTACGAACAGGTGTGGCCCCCCGTGGGCCTACCTGGTGATTTTGAGTTGGGATTGGGAATTTTTTTGAAAGATCATAAAATCATGGAGTGGAAGGAATGGCCCTCAAGGAGGAGCCCTTGAACTACAAAAATACAGAAAGCTAGCAGGGGTCAGAGAGACAGAGGATCCTGAAGAAGAGACCTCCCAACAGGAACTGTGGCTCCCCTCATAACAGGGGAAACAGAACACCTTACCTTCTCCTGATTTGGACATACTAATGGCAGATGTAGATTTTATAAGCAAACAAAGAGATGACCTGACACTGAGCAGGGCATATGAATAACTCATCAATATAAATGGAGAGTGGTAGACCTGCAATTGATGAGGCAATGGCCTCGCTTTGAACTCAGGGAAGAGAAGCTATACTGGGTGGCAAAAAGATTCCCAAACCGGGAAAGCACAAGTACAACTTTTAGTCCCAAACAAATTCTGCCAGAGAGTCTTACAGCTAACACATGTGGTACCTTCTGGAGGACACTTAGGGCGAGAGAAGACCCTCAAAAGGGTAATCCTCAAATTTTACTGTCTGGGGGTACACAGCAGGTCAAGGACTACTGCACATCATGCCCCAAATGCCAATGGACTGGACCCAAAAGGACCCCAAAGGCTCTGTTAGTCCCCCCCACCCCGATGGTCAGAATACCCTTTCAGGGTTGGACCTGGTTGGACCCTTGGAAAAGTGTGCAGCCGGTACCAGACATCCTGGTGATAATGGATTACACCATGTGATACCCAGAGGCCATCCCCCTTCATTCAACCACTGTGCTAACATTGCCACTGAACTGATGAAAATCTTTACATGGGTAAGGATACCAAAAGAGATACTGTCTGACCAGCTAGCCAACTTTACATAAAAATTAAGGGGGGAATTGTGCGACTTCTTAATAATCAAGGGCTTAAAGATGTCCATCTGTCACCCTCAGACTGACAGGCTTGTGGACCGCTTCAATAAAACATTGAAAGACACATAGGCGCTGACTTTCAAAAGTGCCGGGGGGTGCTCGACCCCTGGCTCTGCCCCAGGCCCCGCCCCCACTCCACCCCTTCCTCAAGGCCCCACCCCACCTCTTCCTGCCCCTGTTCCACCCTCACCCCGCCTCTTCCCACCCAGTTCCGCCCCTCCCCTGAGCACGACACATCCTCGCTCCTCCCCGCTCCCTCCCAGCCTCCAGTACGCTGCGAAACAGCTGTTCGCTGCGGGCGGGAGGCGTGGTGAGAGAGGAGGAGGTGCGGATCCATGGGGCCCGCCGGCGGGCAGGAGGTGCTGGGGAAGGGAGAGGTTCTGATAGGGGGGCTGCCAGGGGTGCTCAGCACCCACCATTTTTTCCCTGGGGGTGCTCCTGCCCCGGAGCACCCACGGAGTCGGCGCCTATGGAAAGACATACTCCGAAAATTTGTGGCCTCAGACCCCTGACCTTGGGGAAAAAAGGAGTTTATCTGGTAGGCTCAGATCACCTGACAGTGTGTTGATACCTTTTCTTCTGTACCTTTTGCTACAGACTACACAGCTTGGGCTACAGAGTGTGGGGTAGGAAGAGAATTTGATTCCAGCTGTGATCTCCTCTTCACACTAGATAAGGCAGTAGTTACCTCCACTTCCACTCAGCCAGACAATTTAAAAACATTTCAGAAACTTTTGTGTAGCATGGCAGACACTTCAGAAATCTCTGTGGAGGTAGTACAGGAAAAATCACACAAGCTACTGGACATTTTTCACTCTTACATGCATGGAAGGCTTTACATGCCAATTAAAAGGGTCTATTGGAACTGGCAAAATATTTATGGCATACTCTAGCATCTGTGGCACTTACCCGTAAAAAAGGCAGAAAGGTATTATCACGTCCCTTCAAGTGTGTTTGAATATTTTTACTCCCAACTAGTTCTTGGTTCTCTAATAGCAATGGGAGTGCATGAAATGTCGAGATGGTGGAAACCCCCTAAAATGACTCCAAGAGACAAGGATCCAAAAAATATTAGGTTTATTTGGAAGGAAAAATTACTCATCATCACATTTGGAGAGGCATATTGCAAAATACCAGGTGTTCCTGCCAAAATATAATTACCTTCATTGGAACAAGGTATCATAGTTTATTGTGAAACTCCCTCAAGAACATAAGGAGGAACTAAAGTCCGTTGAACCTGAGGGACATTTGGTAGCTAATATTTTGCTATAGGCTGTGTTAAAGGTGCCTCCAATATTGCAGCATGCTCAGTGGGCACCTTCATCACTATACATAGGGGCTTCTTGGCTAAAATCTTCAGAAATACTGAAGGAGACAACAATTGAGGACCTTCCATTTGAAGGTTGTGACATGTTTTAGTGAAGGAACTGATGAAGCTCTGCACTCTCTGAAAGATTTGAGAGCTGGTCTCCATTTCTTGGGAGTCTACCTGCTAGACCCCAGGAGAAAATAGACCTAGAAGAAAACTCACTTGAGACAAAAGACTTTCATGTATTGTTATAACCCACAAAGATTATTAGAGCTGCTAAGAAAGAAGCAGAAATTCCAATGCAGAAGGCCATTTGCCTCTTCCTTCAGTACAGCATACCCTGCGTCCCTCACCTGGCAGCAAGTTTGATGCCATTGTTGAGAGCCAAATAATCTTTGGAAGACCTATACCCTCCCCTCCAGCCCCATTGGCATTTTTGAGATGCCTGGAATCAAATGACCTCAAGCTGCTAGGTTTTAGCGATTATTAACGTGGGGTATTCCATTCAATTTCAGTCCTTTCCTATTGCCTTTCCCTTCCCTTCTCCAGATATCCTTCATACAAGATACAGTTAAAGCAAGAAGTGGATTCCCTTCTAAATCTGTGAGCAGTGGAAGGAGTGCCCCTGAAGTTCAGAGGAAGGGGTTTTTACTCACATTATTTTCTAATTCTGAAGAAGGAAGAGATTCAACAGATTCATCCACTATTTCAAATTCAGGATGGTAAAACTGGCCTCCATAATCCCTTTGGTAAATTCCAAAAGACTGGTTCGCAGATCTCAGTCTGCAAGACATATAATTTTACATACTGATACAGTTGGCACACAGGCAATACCTCAGATTCCAAGAGGGAGTATCCCAGTCCCAATACAGAGTTCTATCCTTTGGTCTTTCAGCAGCAACAAGGGTACTCACCAAGTGCTTGGTAGTCATGGCAGCTCTGAGCTCACCTAGGGAAACAAGGGATCTAGGTATATCCATACCTCGGCAATTGGCTTATTTGAGAAATATCACTGTAGCAGGTGAATGGTATCATTCACCTAATCCAACATCTTTTTACCACACTAAGTCTCAAGATCAACAAAGAAAAGTTAAGCACTGTTACTGACTCAGAGAATAGCACTCACAGTGGCTCTGTTAGATTCCACATCAGCAACAGCTTATATATCACAGGAGACATTTAAGTCGATGATACACCTCATCAGCTAGTTGCATGCTGTCCTACAGAGTTCTGTTCCATCTGAATTCTGTATTGCTGAAAGAACTGAAGGACAGTTGGGCTTGCTCCATCCTTTTTGCCCTCAGGTGGAGGGAACATAAGGGCATCCAGGGTGTGCCACTAATGGACACTGCTAGCCAAAAGAATCTGACCTTTCATGCACGGGGCTCATGTGCACCAGAAGCGGAATCCATGTCACACATATCACAGAACCATGGTTACTGTTTTTTCTGGAAGACTGTGTACTCACGTACTCCATTTGTAAAATGGGATGTGGGGTGGCCTATCCCTTTAAGGGCCAGAGGCCTGGAGCTGGCCAACTATGTACAATTAGCCCTGCCTGCCACACCTGGGATGAGGTTTAAATAGTTAAACACCTAAGGGGTTTAATGAGTAGAGCAAGCTGGGTGTGGAGGAGAAGGAAGCTGCAGAGAAAAGGGACTCCTCAGTGAAAGAGAGATTACAAAAATTTGCTGGAAGTGAATAGGTGCCAGCAGGGAGCCCTGAGTCTTCAGGGAACAAGCTCAAGGTGGGGGAAGAATGAGAGATCCTCAGTGGGAGTATGCAATTGGTGGAAATTGGAGAACTTTATGTGGGAATAATTTTGTTATTTTAATAGATCAAACCCCAAGGAAGGGCCTGGCTGAACCAGAAAGAATTTGTTGGTAGTTTGATTTAAGGGGCCCTGAGTTGAAGATGAGGAAAAGTGAGGCTGTGCCTGCAGAATGACCTCAGACCACGAGGGGGTGGTTGGGAAGTGGCTGCCATTTTCAGGGAGGGGTGATACTTGACGGCCTCCTAAGGTAGGAGTATGAGGTCTTGCTCAATAATAAGGGCTTTGAAGTGCACAGAATTTCAGGGGAAGGTCTCCTCCTGCCTCCAACCCAGCACACCTTCCCCTCAGCTGAAGGGATGGGAGCCACTGTTGATGATTCATCTATGTCCTATCTGGAATTCTTGCTCTATGTCCACCCTGTAAAAGTCTGAGTGTAATTGGCATTTATAAAGCTCCATGGGGCTGGAGCATGCTCAGTGCGTTTGCCATGAAGGGGCTAGTGCTGTGGGACTAGGGCCTACTCACAGCAGATGGAGTGTTGGGAGATATAGCAGTAAGCCTCTAACAAGTTCAGAGTGTGTGCATGTGCTCATAACTTGGCCAAATCTGGATGGATTTTCACAGTGACAACAAAAGGCCCAAGTTGCTGTGTGTGCCTTAAGGATGGCTGTTTTAAAACTGGGAAAAACAGGAAATTCATGAGTTCTGCCAGAAATGTAAAGAACCTCCTAAGGGGAGGGAGGATATTAATGTGAGGCAGAAAATAGAAACTGCTCAGAAGTGCAAAGACTTTAAAAAATGAAATTCACTTCTAGGCTGAGAACAAACATGCCAAAATGCCACCCACTGACCACCATTAGATTAGATGGTTTTATAGAATCTGATCCTCAGTGGCTGTAAATCAGTGTAGCTCTACTGAAATCAACAGCGTCAACCCTATATAAACTGGCTGACGATCTGGCCCATACTACAGAATTGGAGCAGTTGAGTTTCTACAGACAGGTACCCACTGAGGATATTTATTTGGGAAATGGAGCCCCTGAATAAATGAGGATCTTTCCAGCTGCACTGTAAATAGCTATGTCCTTGAGGGAAAAAAGGGAGAGTGTCCTTCTAGAACGAATGCAGATTGCAGCAAGAAGCACTGCCAATTTATTATTGTAATTTTAATGAAAACAAACATGTTGACATGCTCTATATATTCCATAATGGAATAACTCTAATGCGCGTGATGTTAAAGATTTGTGAATTGAAACCAACTCTCCAAAGAAAGAAAGAACAGTGGCATTCACTTAACATGTTATCCAGCACTAATAATGGCAATGTGATCCTTACATTTTCAAAGTGATATGTGGTGATTTAGTAACGCAGCTCTCATTAACATCAATGGGAGTTAAATGACTTAGTCCCTGAACTCTATTTTTGAAAATGTGTAGATGAGACTAAACTATTACTGACAAAAATAGTGTGTTTACTGGCCTGGTTTTAATCTGTAGCAACATATTTTCTACAATTTACTTTCCTGTATGGCAACTCCAGTAAGGGTTCAAGCTTTTACATGTAGTTGCAAATATATTCTGTGCTGTGGCACTAGGTAGAGGTCATCTTTTTAAGCATTCAAGGAAATCAACTGTTAAGGAGGAAAAATAGCATCCTTTGTGGGATTCAATGTCAGATGTGGAACTCAAACGTTGTACAAGTTAAGGAACAGGCTTAATTTTCCTGAAGCAGAAGAGATGGGAAGCAGTTTTTTTGTAGGTGAAAAGCTAAATACTCCTCTCTGATCGGTGATAGAAGCATGCTAAGAGTGAATTTTAATTATGACTAAATTGTGGTATTACTCTTTCATACCCTGAACATCTGTTCCCTTCAGGAATGATGATTTATGCAGGCTATCAGTGGAGACAGCTTGCTACAGCTTATGTCATGGTTAGTGGGAAGCGTGTGGTAGTATTTCAGAAAATACCAGCATCTACATGGAGACAGGCCAGTGTGTATTATTAATATAATAGGGAAAGGGGAGCATGATGTGTCCATTTTTAATTTTGAAGCCAAATATTTACTTTACTTTTTTTTTCTCTTTTCTTCCAGACCATCTGTCATTAATGAAGAAAGTAACTTGGACGATGAATGGTCTGGTTCTTTCTACTGGTGCCAAGAGAAGGAAAACCAAGCCTGTCCTTTCCAACCGCATGAAGAAGCTTATTGAGAAGTCCTCACTCAGGATTTTGGTGTTTAAGAATTGCTCAGGGCAGGATGGCTATGAGATTATTGCAGCACAGGACCAAATTGAAAAGGTAAACTTTGTTTATTAAACAGCCCAAGTTTCCTGGAAAAAAATTGTCCTCATTCCTAGGATGACCAGATGTCCCGATTTTATAGGGACAGTCCCGATTTTTGGGTCTTTTTCTTAAATAGCCTCCTATTATCCCCCACCCCCGTCCCGATTTTTCACACTTGCTATCTGGTCACCCTACTCACTCCTCCATGTTAATTATTCTTTATTCCAAATAAGTATTTGATTAGATTATAGATTTGATTTAACATTTTAGAAAAAGTGTACACTTTTGCACTAGAAGCAAAAATCCTTTTCCTTAACTAAAGACTTTCTTGGCAATTTAATAGTTTCTGGGTTAATGTGTTCTCTTTATGTATGCTCTTATAACAACAAATACTTAAATAATCAGGCAAATCCATAAGTATATTGGTAGCTTTCAAAAGACACAGTTAGTATCGATAAATTACACTGTCAGGATTTCTATCATTATTCCATGTTATCTTTTAAATAAGTCTGAAAAGGTATATATAATCTTTTCACAGCCTTACAGCCCAATTCACCTCCTACTGAAGTCTCTGGAAAGATTTCTATTGTGTGCAATGGGCATTGGATTGGATGCCTGGAGCATTGACATTCCATCCTCTCTGATTTATGAATTCCTTTGAATTCCATCGGGTCCCATTTAAAAAATAAAAACTGTAGGAAAGGTGTAAAATTCAGGCACTTAGGGATTGTCTACATAAAAATTTATTTTGTGGCAAGCTGGGGTGTGAATCTCCCTGCACTAGCCTGCTTTGGACTAACTGTCTGTGTGGACCCTGCTGATGCACATTCACAATTCATTAATGTGCTTTGATCTAGTCCTCTTTGAAATAGGACCAATCAGAGTGCATTAACGAACTGTTAACGTGCAGGATCCACACAATCTGCAGCAGGCTAGTTCAGGGTAGATTCGGACACCAACTTGCTGCTAACTAGTTATTTGTGTAGACAAGGCTTAAGAAATTACAGACATAAGGACTATATAATTACCCAGCGAGAAAGAGACTAAACATCTTTCTTCTTTCTATGGATTGTGGGGCATTAAAAATCTTCCCATATTGAGGAATGTATTACAGTTTTTACTACTATGAGCACTGATGCTAATTTACAAAAAGAAATTATAGAAAACCTTGAACTTATATTTCTTACATAAAAATCATTCTGAGAAGCTGCCTTCTGACTGGAAAGTTCAGGACTGGTTCAAGCAAATGGAGGCAGCTTGTGGACCTACAGGCAGGGCTGGACTAGCATGTTCAGGCAAGCAGGCCAAGCAATATCTTTTGCGCAACCCATAAGATAAGTAATTTGCTAATAGGTGAATAAAATCCTCTGTCCCGCCCACCAAGATATCTCCCCACACACAACATTTCTGGTAAATTTAAACAGCATATTTCTCCTTTCTGAGTCAGGGATAAAAGATCACCCCGGCATTTTTGGTCTTGCTATGTACAGTTATAGAGGAGAAAGGAGCTTCTGAGGGAATTCAATCTTTTGTACGTGCATAATATTTGTTTGTTTAATTTGAACATAGTCATTCAGTTTTCTATTAAATACATTTTTCAAAATGTAATTTAGTATGTCTCTGTTGCTTTTGTCCATCACTTTACGCTTTTTCTTCTGTCTTTCATTTTCAGCCTTTTGGTCTCTTCTCTTCTGATTCTCTCCTTCCCTTTCATTTTCTTCCTCACTCTCCTTCCTTCTCTTGTCATTTTATCTTCCCCCCAAATACACCCTCTTTTCTTCCTCATTCCAGTATTTCTCTGGTTCTTCACAGCTCTGCCAAAAACATCTTCTGTGACATTGAGCAAGACACTCAATCTCTTTGTGCTACTAATCTCCATCTGTAAAATGGAGATGATGATACTACTCTACTTTACAGGATGTTATGAGGACAAATTCAGATAACATAGTGGTAAGCACCATAGAAAAGCCTAATAATAATACTGGGGACACTATTCAAATGATAGGTCCATACCTTTATCTCCTGAAGATCTCCTACAGTGACTTCATATGCTTGTTGCACAACATGGGCGTATAGACTGGAACAGCACCTTGTAGGAGACCCCTTTAGGTGAAAATAACCATCCTCTGCATCCTCTCCTTCACAAAGAGCACAGCAGGCAAAAGTCTATTGGTGGGAGTCCTGTAGAGCCCTGATCAGAACTGAAAATTGCCTTTTCTTGACACTTGGCCAGGGGAGGCCAGTTTGTACAACTCTGTTTAAATAAAAGAAGGAATAGAATCCAGCTCACTATATGGCTAATGTGATAAAGCTATCGAAATTTACTGCTGTCTCTAAAATAAGCAAATAGGACTAAATACACAACAAGAATAATCTGTTGAGTAAGAAGGTGCTGCAGTACATGGTCATTTTTCAGAATAGAATCACACTTAAAGCCATGAGGATATCCTGCTCCCATGGATGAGTCAGTAACCACCTCTTGTAGGACTTTCATTAGCCTTCATCCACCTCACAAATATTGGGTTGACCCCATCAGATATCTGCTGCATCTTTGCCCAGGGACGTAAAACATTTCCTCCATCTTGCTCCTCAACCATGACACCAGTAGTGACCATCTCTTTTCTAATCTGATAGATGCTTATCAATAAGGAATGAGGGGGAAATGTCACCACTATTGGCTGTATCTCAACTGTCCATAAGCCAGATTCATCAGATTGTGCAAAATCCTCCCATTTTCATTTATCCATTATGTGGACCTCCTGTGGAGGCACTGCTACCTTATAACAGCAAATCTACTGATTGGCCATGCCAAGTAGGCATTTTAAACTCATTCAGGGATTTACTGTTTTTTTTCCTCTTATCTTCCTTCTGAACAGGACCAATGAGATAAACAGCCTATCCAGGTACATTTCAAAATTAAAACAAACCAGAAATAAGGATATTTGGAAAATTGGCAAAAGGAAAGAAAAAATATTAAACACATAACAAGCTGCAAAATGCAGAAAACATCTAAGTTATCAATAAGTATTTTTTCAAATATTTATATAATATCTATTAATTCATCTCTTAGGTTTTTATATAATGACTTCTAATTGCAATAGAAAAATAATAATTCAGCACCTTCAGCAATAACAGAGAATATAGGAATATTCTATAATCAAGAATAAGGAAATGTCACCATTATTAAATAGTGACTTTACCTCTGTCTTCAAGTGCTGAATGCTACAAAAGGCCAGGGTGTACTTGGGAGATATCCTCTCTTCTCAATTCCTCATAATTGTTCAAATTGTGTGATTTGGTCATTTTGTGAAGAGGTCATTTAAGAATCTAAAAAGAGGATATTCTGAAGTTCAGCATAAAAAGTTGAGGACAGGAATGTGCTTAGTGCCTTGTCAAGTGGCTAGAGATCATTCTGACTTCACAATTCTTTTGGAAAGTACTCTATTATTATAATTTATTTATTATGGTGTATTGTAGTAACACCTACATATTCTAATCAGTATCCTATTGTGCTAAACACGGTACGGACATATGATAAAATAGTCATGCCCTGTCTTAAAGAACTTGCAATCTAAAGTTCATAATTATGCTATAAAAGTAGCTGGTGCTGGAATTTACAACCAGTTTTACCAATTATAGTCAGCTGTTACAATATGACTTTCAGCATTCACTGTTGCCTATTTGAGATTCATCTAGGTAGCAAAATCCCCTGGAAAGTAAATCAGCACTCTTTAAGAGGTTAGAGTTTGGACCTAAAAATTCATAATAACTGAAGGATTGTCTTCTTGGTAAAATGCATCTGTTTTGTTGTTTGTCCAGCCAAATTTTAAAAACAAACGATGTGTGGGTAGGACCTAGATCAAAAAGAACTTTGACCACTGGACTAGACCTAAAAAAGAGAATACAGGTTAACAACTCAGTTCAGAGCTATGCTGATACCATTCTATGATGCTGAAGCATAAGAGCCATGTTTATTTCAAGCTCCATTGAAAACACAGGAATAAAATGGTTATTAAGGGTGGGGGAGGGGGAAAGTGAGTAGCAAAAGGATTAAATCTGTCAGAGAAGCTTTTATATTTACTTTGGTTAATCTTTGATTAAAAAGTGTTATATTTATCTTCCCTCTTCACTTAAAAAGCCTTTAGAGACTGTGTTATGATATATTATATCTCTGATTTGCTGATGCTTGAGGTAAATAGCAAATTTTCAACTTGATTTATTTTTCACAAGGATAAATTGATCCCATGTGATTGTCGTTGGAAGACTATCCTTGCAAGACATCATTCACATAATTCTCATTTATAATATGCAAGACAAAACTGACAAATAGCAAAAAGGGAACTTTAATCTAGGTAGCTGAAAATACGTTACAGTCATAACTCTAATTACTGCATCCCCCCCCATCGTTCTAAATTCAAACTGTCTTCACGTCTATTGGATCTGAACACTTTGGTTCAGGCATCTGCCTTGTGGAATGTAAACAGTCAAAGCTGTTTTCAAAGAGTCAAAGAGGCAGGAACTTCAGAGCCTTGGACTCCTCTAGAAGCAACAGCAGCAAAATGATTCAAAGTGCTCAGCTATGTAGAAGTACTGATATGGGCCCCTGGTGAGAAAGAGTGCAATTCTAGAGGTCACTTCAAGAGATGCTTTCATGCAGAATACTTCAGTTCCAAGTGTGCTGTTGGATGCAAGAAGCACTACATTGGTCCCATGTGGGCCATGTGCCTCTGATATTATCTCCTTTTTTTAGCTTCTGCTGTGGTGTGGCCAGCTGTGAGTGCTACTCCATTCAGAAACTGGAGGCCCTGAATCTGTATGCAGTCCAACTCAGATTAGCATTTATAGGACAGTGGTTCTCAAACTTTTGTATTGGTGACCCCTTTCACACAGCAAACCTCTGTGACTCCCCGCCCCATAAATTAAAAATACTTTTTTCATATTTAGCACTATTATAAATGCTGACAGCTCACGACCCCCCATGTAATTACCTCGTGACCCCCAGTTTGAGAACCCCTGTTATAGGACATATGCTGGACAAGTTTGCAACTGTTTTCTTACCAAAGGGCAGCTTTCTGGAAATTCAGAGCTCAGTAGCTTCTATGGGGTCCTAACTAAAGAATATATAAGATGTTTCTGTGACTTCAATGACTTATACAAACACATAATTCTGTTTACCAAATTTAGGATGAAATCCCTGGAAGGCATTTTTTAAATATAGACTAGATACTCAACTACTAAATCCCCTCTGCATCTCTCCAAACTTAAACCTGCCTTAGGCAGCAGCTAAGGAGTTTGGAGTACAATGTACTTTGGCAATCCTGGCTGGTGGTGCAGCCCCTTCTGAACTGTTATCTTCCAGTCCATGTTACAGCAATCCTGAAGCTACTCTAACTTGTGCTGGGGAATGAAGGAAGGAAAGAAAAAGCAAGGAAATACAAAGCTTTGTGGATAATGTGTTTTCGTTATTTCTTCCATTTCATTGTATTTGGCAGAGAAACATATGTTTCTAAGGGTATTTTACATTCTGAGCTCAAAGGTATAATTTCCAGTTTGAGGAGACACACCCATGCTAGCTCTAATCATTAGTATGGTAAAAACAGACCTGTCACTCACGCTGCCATGGCTACACTATTTTTAACACGTGAACTCGATCAGTGCTACCATGGGTATGTCTCCTAGAGCTGGAAATTATACCTTCAAGCTCGAAGTGTAGACATAGACATACACAAGTCTGGTGCAAGATGACAGTTGCAGAATGTTTCTGCTCTTGGAGCAAGACACGTAGCTTACTGTTACAGTTAAACATGGAACTAATATAACTGGACACATTTTTTTTTTACAATTTACCACAGTGGTAGAAAAAAACACTTCATTGTTTCAAGCCCTGGTTTTCTATATGGGAGCACTTTGAAAAAGGAACATCACCTGGATGACCTGGAATGGGCATGATAGATGAATAATGTCTTCAGTATTTCCTCTTCTTGTTTCTTTTCAACAGTTCCATGAACAGCGAATTTCACCTGGTCAAAGTATTGCCATTTCTGTCATCTTTAAAGTAACTTGTATGCTATTTTCTTTCAGAGAATGACAGGTAATTTCACTGGCATCATTTCAGTGACCGTTTCAGCTTATTCACACAATTCCTAGAGTGATTCACCTTTTTAGTGTACATTAAATTTGCATTCACTGTACACTATTGCACAACTCCAGAACAACTATAGATAGTTCATATGCTTAAGTACTATGGTTACTGTACAGATAGAAAAAAAGGAACACTGGGTATTAAAACATGCATTCTTAATAAAGCATGTGTTGCATACTAATAATTTTTAAAAGAACACTACAAAAGATTGTATATTTCTAAATGAATTGTCTTACCCATATGATGCTCAACACCTTACATTATTAAATCTTAAAGATTTTTAATACTATAAATTTATTTTTTGCCATTTATACTATTTGTAAAGTTAAAAGTATCTGGTTTCTGGCAGAGTGAGGGAGAGCAATTCCATAGAATTGTCTTCTGAATGCATGATGTTGGCTCAGTTGCTTGGAGAAATACCACTGTATTTCAACAGGGCTTGGGAATTTGGGTATGATAAATGTGTTCCAGCATGATATACAAATCATGGATGGGATCTCTCTAAAAGCTATGATAAACTAGAAAACAGCAGGAAAATGCAGATGTGCAGAGTAAGTATAGTTTAGGATCTGACCTTGCATGCACAAGCAATAGTGTGTGAGCCTCCTCAGTTATAATGGTATTTAAAAGAACCAAACTTGTAGGCCTTGTTTGATTAATAGGCTTATAAATACCATTCTTACAAATCCAGGACACTTGAAATACATTGGAATAGATCCTTAGGTCAAGCCAAGATATGCTTGGTACAGGACCTAAAGGAAGGGGGCTGAATTGATGGGTCTGAAGACACTGCCACAAATGGTGTTACTTCATCTTTCTTTCCTCTAATCCTGTGAGCAGTTGTGCCCAGGACTGCCCAGGAATTCTGAACATGCCTTTTTTGCCCTCTGTGCATTGCCGGAGGAGCACAAAATCCTTGGAGGGGGCCAAGGCCATTGGTAGAACCCATCTAGCATTAAACAAAGATGAACAAGATTTATGACAGCCAAGATCTTTGATGTAGTAGCAGCTGGTATCCTGAAGACCAGGAGCTCCATGAGAACTCTTTTAGGTTATACATTGGATACATTATACATTCTTTTAGGTTACACATTTCAAAGAAAAGCAGTTTCCATCTGTCAACAGCTACTATTTTGTAGGCAGGCAATAAGATTCAGACAGTCAAGCTCTTGTTGATACTAAATGCCTTGATTAGCCTATCACACTTTCAGGCAACGTTCAGAAAAGTTTGTGAAATGAGAAAAATTTGGAGACATTTTTAATAATATTCAGTTCTCAGATCTTTAGGTCAAACAAATCTGGAGCATTCTAATAATGGTTTAGATCAGGGGTCGGCAACCTTTCAGAAGTGGTGTGCCGAGTTGTCATTTATTCACTCTAATTTAAGGTTTTGCGTGCCAGTAATACATTTTAACGTTTTTAGAAAGTCTCTTTCTATAAGTCTATAATATATAACTAAACTATTGTTGTATGTAAAGTAAATAAGGTTTTAAAAATGTTTAAGAAGCTTCATTTAAAATTAAATTAAAATGCAGAGCCCCCCGGACCAGTGGCCAGGACCCGGGCAGTGTGAGTGCCACTGAAAATCAGCTCGCGTGCCACCTTTGGCATGCATGCCATAGGTTGCCTTCTCCGGTTTAGATGCTGTGATTTTTGGAAACAATAAGGACATGTTAGGCAGATAGGCCCCACACTGGCAATGAGAGGGTTAATGAAAGCCTGTGGATCCAATTTATCCCTTCTTTCTATACCTGCAGCAGATGTCAGACATGGATAGAGAGCTAAAAGGAGAAGATCTAGCCCAGTCCAAGACCGCCTAGGAAAAACAGCAGAGTGCTGCTTCTCCTGATGTGAGAGAAGTCTGGCTGAAGCCCAGAGATAAGCTAGCTTGCTGGTTGGATGGTCCTCCTGCTCTAAGGGGTGACCCAACTGTAGGTAACTGGCTGACATATGGACTGTTGAAGAGAAGACCTGAATAAAATGATTGGGTCCTATAGAAGTTCATTGGACAATCCTGTTTTTTTTGTTTCTAATTTCATTTGGATTGTAATACTCAAGAAGGGGTAGGACTTGGCCAGAGGGCTAAAGCGCCACTACCACTCAAGAGGCAGCAAACTACCAGTGGCAAGCCAAGGCTGGGCAAGTTGTGATGTGATGGGCCACGAGAGGGCACTGTAGAGGTCACAAGAAAAAACAAAATGAAAATAAATCTAAGAATTGGTCTTCTTCACAAAGCGGAATCTGGTTTAATAAAAATCTTTCTAGCTGATTATAGACTTTCTTCTTGGAATCCATGTCGGTATCCATAAAAAGCCACATACATGATGATGAAGCTGCTGATTCCAAGAACCATTCCTGAAACACACGAAACTCTTAATTGCACATGATTTTTGTTTTTAGGACAAAGGAAGGCTTTTATCTGAAGGTTCAAGGATAAGAGGTTGCCATTGTATATCTTTCAGAACTCATCATGAGCAAGGTGTCTTGTGCAGTGAACCTCTTCTAGTCCTTTTAAACTCCACAACGAAATAAACAGTTTGTCACAAACTATTACTGAAGCTGCAGTCTGATTGTTAGGCTCCAACCTGGGTCTGGGTGTTTTGGGTTAGAGCCAGGGATCATTTCTCCTGTCTCAGCTTCACTCAGCACTCTCTCTCAGAAGAAGCAGACAAGCCTTCTTATCTTATCTTACCTTAGTGGGGTCTGATTGGCCACTGCCTCTTCCCAGCCCCTATATCCACTGGAGGATCATAGATTGCAAGGCCAGAGTGGACCACTGTGATAATCTAGTCTGATCTCCTATATAACACAGGCTATAGAACTTCCCCAGAATAATTACTTTTTGGACTGAATATATCTTTTTAAAAAATCCAATCTTGATTTTAAAAATTGCCAGTCCATCACAAGCCTGAGTAAATTATTCCAATGGTTAATTACCCTCACTGTTAAAAATATACATGTTATTTCCATTCTGAATTTGGCTAGCTTCAATTTCCAGCCACTGGATTTTGTTATACTTTTTGCCTTCTAGACTGAGGAGTCCATTATCTAATATTTGTTCCCCATGTAGGTACTTACAGAGTGTGATCAAGTCACCCCTCAACCTTCCTTTTGTTAAGCTAAATAGATAGACTTAAGAAACTCAATCATTATAAGGCATGTTTTTCACTTCTTTAATCATTCTCATGGCTCTTCTATGAACCCATTCCGCTTTATAAGCATCCTTCTTGATTTGTGGACACCAGAACTGGACACAGTATTCCAGCAGTGGTCACACTATTGCCAAATAGAGAGGTAATATAATCTCTCTCCTCCTAATCAAGTTTCCCGTGTTTATGCATGGAAGGATTACTTTAGCCCTAGTCTTGTTGGTTCTGACAGTACGAGGCTTCTCTAGATAGTGCTTGGACATCTAAATTCACTATCCGTCTTTCCTAGGCGATGCTTTTCCTTGGGTGGGTTTGTCAGTGTAGCAATGCCTCCGATGGGAGGCAGAGAAGGCCTGGTACATCCTGTCACAATATCCCATTGCTTCAGTTTGAAATTATAACAGGATGTTGAAAATGTCATAGGTATTTTACATAAGCCAGACTGCTGCAATATTTTTATCTTGTTCACTTTTCTTTTAACATTATCAATTTGTTTCCAATATATACAAAAACTACAAAGAAATGGAAGGAATCACTGAATATTAATCACATAGAAGTATACACAAACGAATAGGGGAAATGTTATAGTACAGCTTTGATTTTCCAAAACTGACTTTTTTCTGAAACAGGGTCCCTTAATCTCTATTTGTTTGCATTTAAAATATTCGTGAGTATGTGCAACCTAATTGTCCAAACTTCCCCAGAGTCTTCCAAAGCATTTGGATAATAGAGGTTGTACTGCAGTCACACACACAAAAACAACCTCTTTGTCTGTTCAGTTATGGATGGGAGATGAAATAAAACAATGGTTAACATTTCTAGAGTTTAATATATATTGAGAGCTTTGAATTATGATTTTAGAAAGTATTAGAGGCAGGCCAGCCCCCACGGCTTCCCTTCAGCAGCAAATACCACAGGAGTGTCTTCACCTCTGCTGGTGTGTCAAAACCCTTCCATCACCCAAAGGGAGCCATTTGCTTCAGTCATTTCAGTCTTCTTAAGATATTGCCACATTGTGTTTTATCTCTAGTGTGACCCAAGATCTCTGCCTACACACCCAACGCTTTTACACAGGGCCAATACCTTTTGTGTAGCTTAGTAGTTAACTAAGGAATGATAACATTTCCTTGCACTCTTTGTCTTGATAAATTGAAATTGTGAGCTCTTTGTGGAAGAATGTCTTGTAATGTGTGTATGTACTGCACCTACCACTGACAGTATGTCTACACGGGGATAAAAGCACCATGGCTGGTCCAGGTCAGCTGACTCGGGCTTGTGGGGCTCGGGCTGCAGGGCTAAAAATTGCAGTGTAGACGTTAGGCACAGGCCTGAGCCCATGCTCTGGGATCCTTAACTCTCACGGGGTCCCAGATCTCGGGCTCCAGCCTGAGCCCAAATGTCTACACAGCGATTTGTCAGCCCTGGAGCCCGAGCCTGAGTCAGCTGGCATGGGCCAACCACAGGTTTTTAATTGCAGTGTAGACATACTCAAAGAGGCCCCAGTCTCCTTTGGGGCCTCCTGGCCCTCATGTAATACAAATGATTGATGATGATATCACAAATTGTTTTTTATGAAAGACAAAATATTTAGGGCCAGATCCTCAGTCCAGGTTAAGTTTCCTTTGCACCACTGGAATGATGTAAAGGTGACTTACAGCTGCCATAAAGGAGCAACTGGTGATTCCCTTGACAAAAGGGGGAATTTCTGGTGCTGTAAAGCCTGCATAGTCAGCTTTATGCCATATGCTTTCCCTTCCATGTAGGGGGAGTTTTGAGTCGGGTTGAGGACATGAGGGCTAGGAGAGTTGTCACCCACATAAGTTAGAGCAATCGACAATAGGGGCTGCCTTCAGGATTGGGGGAGATGAAACAGCTGAGGATCAAGCCCTTAGGTTTTCCTATGAACAGTAGTATCTTAATTATATATTATCCCAGGACTGCAGGTTTGTCATCGTAAGGAAAAATGTCATGGACATGATAATTTTCCTGTTTGTCGGTGACTTTTGTGTCTGTATGAGTTTAAAAACTCATCCTGCAGCTGTGGCTTCTGTCCTGTGGGACTGAGCCTGGCATTGCAACCTGGTGCACAGATTCACAGCGCTGCTCAGGTTTGGCTCAGCCTATCATGACAGGCTGGTGGCCAGGCCAAATTTCAGCGAGTGGCATTGTAACCTGGTGTGTGGGATAGCGTGCTGCTTGGGTTTGGCCTGAGCCAAACCTGGGCAGCACTGTGACCTTGTGTGCCAGGTTGCAACTCCCAGAATAGCGGCAGAAGCTGCTGCTGTGGGAGTGAGTGCAAGGCAAGCTGGGAGCCAGGAGCCAGGCCCAGCCCCTCAGGACACGAGTCACTGCTGCAGGGTGAGAGTGGGTTGGGTTTGCTCTCCAGCTCCCTTCTCCCCTCCAAGGCCTCTCCTCCTCACTAGGCTATTACTTATGGTTGCAGTGCCGGGATGAGGAGGAATGAGGAGGAGGCAGCAGCGGAGAAGGATGCTGGCCTATGAGGAATAGTTGAATTTCATTTGTCACAGCATTTTTTTTATCATAAATCATGGAAAGGTCACCGTAAATCTTGTAACTTATGACTTCTACTAAATTTACCATGACTGCTTTGTGATTTTTGATAAAAAATGCTGTGACAAATCTCCAGCCCTAATTACGTTGTCCTTTAAAACAACTGTAATGATTGCTATAGTTGACAGTCCTATCCAATATCTTTTTAAAAGTATACCTTTTTGTTATTTTTCAGTATTTCAGCTTATTTCACATTTTGTGAACGTTATTTATCACACTAGTTTTTTTTGATGATTTCGTCTTTTTTCCTGCTTTGATAGAATTGGATTTTCCGAGAAACAATATGGAATGTTCAGTTTCTTTCTTGTTGTAAATTTGCATTCTACTGGATTTAGAGTTAGTACTAAGTAATGTGTACTTAGCCTGTCCATGTGTCTAGGTCGGTGAAAGAATCAAAGATCCAACAGCTTTATACCATGAGTTTACCACTGTGTTCGGGCTTTTATTTAATTCATATAAGTATGAGGTTTGTAAGTGATTAAGACTGGATCTGCAGTTTTTTATTGCATTAAATAGGATTTAGTCTTGAAACATCGTTAGTGAGACAGTTTTGTTTTTGTGAAGTTTTTAGATGCTTGCACAATAAGAATGAATCTTACTTCACCAGCAAAGCATCTGTACAACATTCATGGAGCAAAAATTGAAGATCTCATCAGTGGTAAGTAGAAATGTATGCAAAACACATAAGTGTTTGGAGTTTTATTTACCAATGCAAAGAATTCAGAGAGAAATAGCGGTGGCTGGAATTAACCAACATTTTTATCTATAATGTAGACAAGTGCATGGAATTGCACCACAAATTGAAAATACTCTAGAAAATAAATACATTGACACAACCATTGCCAGGATCTTCATGATCTTTAGTATTTTGTTTTCAGAATTTATTTGCTGTTGTATCCAATTTATTTTACCCTTCCGTTATTGACAGAGAATGATTCTGTCTGCTAATGCCTTTGCTCCTTTTTTGTTTTTTGTTTTTTTGGTATTGTAAATTCCTAGGCCAGGAACTGTTCTAAACTATATATTTGTAAAGTGTTACTAATACTTACAGCACTGTGTGCTGAAGTGCAGTTTTACAATCTAGCCAGAGCCATAAACTGGTTCCTGCTTTCCTCCAGCTCCTGGAAGAAGTAAGTCATATGCACCAGTCGTCTATGATACAGTACTGTCAGCATTGCCTCAAATACTTAAAAATCATGAATTAGATCCCCAAAAACTTGAGATTGGCTTAAAAATAATGAGATTTTTAAAAATAAATTTGGATTTTTTTATTTGCCTTCTAATTTCTGGGTCTTTAGGATTTATATTCTCAAGTTTTTCTCTGCAACCAGAAAGGCTGTAACTTTTTTTTTTGTAAGAAAGCTGAGAGTCTTATGTAATCACATGACTCCAGCAGCTGGACTTTAAGAAAATCTCCAAATATTGCTTGCAACAAATTTATTGCCTGCAGTAAATTGTCTGCAATTGCTCACAGTAAAATCACAAGAGCTGGTAACACTGGACAGGCTCTAATGCTCAGACTGGTGTGTAAGTGGCGGTCAATGTTACCCCAAGAGTTTCCCCTGTTTCTTTATGCCCCCTAATTCCTTTGCATGGGCACTCAGGAGGGTTCAAGACTGAGCCCTATATAAATAATATATCAATTATAAACCAAAACACAGTAAGAGAATGTGAAAGTTACAGTTTTTAAAAGTGATGCTTGAAAAGGTGATTATTTATAAGCCAGAAAGAGCTCAATTTGTCTTCATATTCCAAGCTGGGATTGCAGGACTAGCAGTTAGGAAAACCATATTTTTAATAGTAAACTAAGTACGTTTGATATGGAAGTGAGAAATAATAAATATATAACTGATGAGAATATTTACAGAGCCACTTTTATAGATTAGAACCTCAATGATTCTCACGTGTTATTAGCTGTTAATTTGACAGCATTAAAATGGAGTGATAGGAAATCGTTTCTTCTGTGTATCCTTAGGGGTTCCTGGCATCGGCCAGGCAGTCTATACCTCATGCAGTCTAACTACACAACTCCTGCTCTAATTACAAAGTTGTTTGTCCCATGAATTAATCTGAACTGCTCAGGTCCACTCTCTAAATGGTTCAGGAAAATTCAGAGTGTATAATATCGTTTTAAAAAAAGAAGCTGGAAAAACATAGGTAAAATCAAGTTAGGATTGCCTGATTTATGGCTGTTCATGCAAACTTAATTCTGCCCCCTTATACATATACATTATGATGCAGTCTTTAATGACATGATCACATACTGTTTTGTCCACAGGATCCCTGCCTCATTTAGGGGTGCACGGTATGGACACACAAATGCTTGAGTTTGCAACCTAAATAATATTATTTTAAAATAAACTTTTTGTATTTTTTTTAAAGAAAAAAGGTAAAAATTAGTTCTATTATGAGAAGCTCTAACAACCCCCCATTATGCATCATCATCATAGTTTGAGCCCTGAACCTTCAGCATTTTGGCACTGACTGCTTCTAGTTGAGATCAGGTCTAACTACATTAGCTGGCAGTAGCAAAAGGCTATTATCCCAGAATGGACATGAACTGCTGGGTCTGGGAGGTGGCTGGTGCAGGAGGAGCCTGACTTATGTCTGCCCTCAGGAGATACAGAGAAGGGGTTCCTGCCCCATTGTGGTGCTGCCAGAGGATGGCATTCGATCCTGGGGATATGTTATTTTTCCAGGACAAAGGAGCCCATCCACATTCTTTTTCTTCCAGCACTCCTCCGCTACAGCTACTCCTCAAATCCCAGGTTTCCAGAACAACTTGTAGTGCTGCTGCAACTTTTGCAGCGGCATCAACCCAACCTCAGAATATTCATGTTAAATTATTATTTTGCCATGCTGCCAAAATTTTCCTGAGGAACGCAAGCAAGAGAAGAGAAGTGGTGGTGATTTGAACAATTTATATCAGACTAGATGATGATAATAGCCCTCTCAGTCCTTAAAAATTATGAATCTCAGAAATGGAATTTCATGGGAAAAAGAAAAGCCCAAGGGCATTGCCCTTACCTGACTATCAAAGGTTTGCTGCAAACAATGCGGTGTTGAAGCTTCTCAAAGAAAAAGTTACAAGAATGTTTTATAGCGGAAAGTGTTAGGCAACCTAAATATATAAGGTTCGCTACCAGCTTCCCTTTAATAACTATTATTTGACAAATAATATGTGAACATGTAATTAAATAGTCTTTTGCAATGCATACATATAAGGAGCATAAGCTAAGATTGCATGTGCAAGCTGAACTCTGGCATTTTCTGACTTTTGAGTGAATTAACCTCTCAACCTTAATGTTCTGTTAACATACATTTTTTAAATTTTATCTAACGAGTTTCCTTTTGAACATATCATCCTGGCTTCTGACAAATATGATGACTTCATAGACAAATAATGGAAGTTATTAAAAGATTTCTAATTCTGCATCTAATTATAATACAGCATTGATTTATAGTTATATTTAAAAGTCCATTTCCAAGCCCCTTTTTGTTCTGCCTTCCAAAGAAAATTCTGGTATAACAAGTCATTTCATATGGGGAAAAGGAATGGTTAAAATATTTTAAAGTTTGGATACGTTACTTGGCCAGAGAAGATGGCTTGGTGGTCTGGTGAAAAGTGTTTTGACACTTTAGTTCCTTGGTATTTTCCTGTAAAACTGGAACCTGTCCTTGCTTCAGTGTTTTTATTGGCCCCATACCAAAGCCTATTGAGGTCAATGGGAGTATTTCTGTTGACGTCTTTGGGCTTTGATCTCTTATTCATTTCCCTGGATTATGAGATAGTGGCTGCCAAGGACAACACAAAAGCATGCCTATGCCATGGGACAGCAACATATTGAAAACGCTAGAGTTATATATGCAATATTATTATTTACATTTTATTATATTTCAAAATAATATCATTAAAAGAACACAGAAAAATCCTAAAATACATTTTGTATCAAATGAATAATATTGTCCCATTTACGTATTTGCAATTTCATTGCATTATCAGCCCTTCTCGAACAACAGCACAGTAAAAGTTGTTGTATGCAGTATAGTATGTTTGTGATGTGTGATTATATATCTGTAATACAATTCCAAAATAGATGTAAAGTACAGTAGACCTTATAGAAACGTAGTCCACAATATCCATAGGATCTTTCATTTTTCTTTTTACTTTGTTTAGTATTCATCTAAAATAATTACATTACAAATTTTGAGCAGCCTAAAATCTGTAGAAACATTTATGTTCTTGGCTTTTTCAGCCCAAACAGTGTTGATTTCTATGGGACACTAATGGCTGAGGAAGAAGTCTGTTTTTAAAAGACATTGCCAACCTGCAGAGACCCTGGACAGCTTGTTAACTAATGCAGAGCAGCTTTGGATGGTGTGGTAAAGTGGAAATAGGGTTCTGCTGACTGTGCAAATATACAATTTTTTTTGAACATACAACAACATTTACATTTAAAAATAAGACTGTGGGCTCAATCCTTTGTCCCTGTCAGCTGCATCAAGCAGCTGGAAAACTGACCTGAAGGTGCAGCTGAGGATTGCCCCCAAATTCCCTTTACACAGGGATATTCTTGGGTTGTGCAAAGCCAGTGTAGCCAGCTCCACACATCCCCAAGCCCCCTGCTTTGTGTAGAGGGTATGCCAGGAGCAGGGAGGGGAAGAATGGGCCAGAGCTCACACTGTTCTGGCAGATTCTTGGCTGGCGCAGCAGACACAAGAGGTGACACAACCCTGGACCTGTCTAAGTTCCACCAGGGGCCATTTCAGCCCTTGGCTGGCCCCAGGTTTGGCAGTGCAGGAAAGTGGCTTAGAACCACTTTTTCACTCTCCATCCTCAGCTGCAATGTGTGTAAACTTGGCACAGTTGGGGATGGAGGATTACACTGTACTATGTCTAACAACATCACGAGGTTGGCTGCTATTGTACCTGAGTACATTTCCTGCTATACAGTATGTTTTAAAAAGCTTGATACATATGAAATTAGGCTGCTAATGCAATGAAAGTCTACTGGACTCCATAGCTTTGAAGATTAATCCTGATTTTTTTGTGGGAACTCTGCTTTCTACATTAGCTATGTGTTTGTTGAATTAGTCATTATGTGATGTCTTTTCTCTACAGTGAAATCTTTTGACCGTACCATTTTATCTCTTAAGCTGTCATAGGCGATCTGCAAAAAGTTTAGTACTGGAGACTTGTATATTGGTGATGCATTGAAAAAATGACTGGGTCTGATTTTCTACTATTCGAAGTAGGTGGAAAATGTGACTAAATCAGGAAGGTAGCATTTTACTCACTTTCAAAATGTCTACAATGACATAGAGAGTTAGGCCTATTTGGTATGACAATAAATTGTCAACAGAATGTGTAGTAATAAAAACATACAGTAAACAGAATCTGTACAAGACCTTCTAAAGCTTTTTTTTATAACATAGGTACCAGAAATGTTATATACTACATAGTTTTGAAAAATATTGTAATCTGACATCACACTTATAGCTGATACACCAGTCTGACCTCTAAGTGCTAGAATCTGAACTTTTTTTTAGACTACCTCCCTTTTTTTTTAAATTATGTATTTAAGAATGCTGGAATCCACTTATACACATTACCATCAACAGTGCCACCTTCAGGAAAGGAAAATGAGAAAACTTTTATTGGATGAGTTAAATGCAAAGACTGATGTTGACATTTTATGAACTTTTAAAGGACAGTTTTGACATTCTAAGAGCATTTTGGTTTCATGCATTTAAATGATAGTGAAAGAAAGAAAGAAAGAAAGAAAGAAAGAAAGAAAGAAAGAAAGAAAGAAAGAAAGAAAGAAAGAAAGAAAGAAAGAAAGAAAGAAAGAAAGAAAGAAAGAAAGCTTAATTTCTGGTAGTGTCTGCACTCTTGGTTTATATTGTAACCTAAAATGCCTGGCAAAATTATTTTCTGGTATCTCAGTATTATTGCTTTTTGAGGTTCACAGAGTTTTGATTAATCTCTGATGCTGGACAGCTTACCTCAGTTTGGCAGAACTTTATCTTACTGCTGTTGCTGCTCTCTGACTTCCAGGTAGTAGTGTTTTGTGGGGTACATTGCTCCTGGAAAGACAATAATTTCACATAAAACGAGTCTTCGAAGAATACTATGTAGTCTAGGAAAGCTCAACAGGGAAAACTGCATAACTGAGTTATTCAGAAGTGAGCTCAGTACCTATCCCAACTGTTCCTGGGGAGGAATGCAGAGCTTCATTCAGAGTGATGGAAGGGTGGGACAGAAAGGCACAAACCCTTCCTTAGCCTTCTCCCCCACACACACTCCCCAAGCCTATTTTTCAGTTGGGAAGAGCTTTATAGTCTCCTCAAAAGACTAGCATGGGTGTGGTCTCCCCTGGAGAGCACTGCAGCTGCTGGAGAGGACTGGGGAATCCTTCTCACACAATAGTAGGCTTACAGGGAGAGTGGGTCATGGGTTTACCTAGTTCAGAAAACTGTCAGACAAGCATCTGAACATTAGAGCCTTTGCCTGAATCAAAATTTTGAACCAGTGGAGGTTTGTTCAGTGCTAAAAACGTGTTAAATCATTTATTAGGTAAAAAAGGAAGACAGCTCTTTTAAAATGAGCTCTGAAAAAAGCAGTTTCTTCCTCAGTCAAGATTACTTGCAATAGCCTGCCAGACAAGTCACCACAGCTTGGGTATGAAACATTCAAGAAAATTAAAACTTTTACAGGCTTTAGCCTGCTATAAGTTTGTATTGTAGTTATTTTCAGTTAGAATAAATATTAAACAAATAAGATATATGAACAATCTTATATAGATAGTAGACTAAATATCTATGTACTGCATCATACATCTGTTGCTGTATTTTAACATATAGGTACATAATCACACACACTACATATATGCAATACACTCCACTCTACTCCATTTACTGTAATGATGTGTGACAAATTTGGACAAGAGAGGGCTGTAAACAGAATGACACTTTAAAAAATGAGGACAGATATTGTTAGATCCAGTTATGAATACAATACAAAACATCTTCTAGCATTTTGATTTTAAATCTTTTTAATATCTCAACTTTTAAATGAGAAAATATAACTACTATAATCATTTTATATGTATCACTTCTGGTGCTTGAATTTTGTGCTTTAAAAGGTATGAGTTTAAGGCTGTTTTTTAACTTGGTTGTCTTTCATACTAACATCTTTTTAAGTACTACCATGATATAAGTATTCATAAGAACAGGTAAAAAATTGTAAGTATGTAATTATAGTGATTCATTTATTCAAAGGTAAACTGGTACATGCTATGTTTAGTTACATAGCTTTTACGAATTGTTTTAGAGCTATTGAAGCTGGTGATCATGTTTCACTTTGAATTGATAAAAGTAATTAGGGATGGTTAGATGACACATAAAAGTGCAGTGAGGCTTTTGTAACAATTACATTGGTGAGCCTTGTAGGAAGGTTGGTAGAGACACACATTATCTTCCATGTTATCAGGAGATACTGTAACACGATTACTCTTGCAGGCCATCACAAGTTGTCACTTTTGCTGTTGGCTTTTATTTACAGTGGTCCCATGTGCTACCTGTTTGCAAAGTCACAAGCCATGTTGTAATGTCTAGCAAAATGTGTCACCATTGCATGTGAGTGGACTGAGAAGCTAACTGAAGGCTTGTATAGCTCTTTTTCTGTGCCTTGAGGCCTAATTCATTACAATAGAATTTTTAAAAAGTAGTGTGTTATAGTATTGAATACCTAACAAGCACTTCTTTGAGTTCAGGGTAGTTGGAATTACTTGCTATTCTGATGGTACCAACAATTAATAACATGAGAGGAGGGTTGGATATTTCAGTCCCAGACTATTTTTACTTTTATATAGCAAGTTATTTAAATATATTAATTTTGTACATTGACCTGTTATACCCTCTGCTATTTAAAAAAAAAGTGCAGGGTGGTGGAAGTAGAGAGAGGCATAAAGTGTATTGGAAAACTACCAAAATGTCCCCTGCAAATGGACCCTATTCAGAATCAGTAAGCGTATGATGAGTGAAGTGGTTTTGAATATCGCCTTTAGATTCCATGCTGTTACAAGGCCAGCCCCAAACATGGCAAGTCTTATTTCTACACACAGTACCTCTTCACTCTCAATTTAACCCAAAAATCTGATGAACCCATTACTCCATACTTGATTTCATGGAACAAGGAGTAGATATAGTTACAAATGATCAATCACAAGCCGTGAACCAAAGCAGCAAGGCATTAACAATTCACACCATTTCGGTCCACTTGCTCAAGCAGAAGATGTGCCAGCATATTTAATGCACAGCTACTTCATTCAGTTTAAGAAAAGACATGACTCATGCTGCATTTTAGGAACTAAGGGGACTTCATAGTGTTCATGCCTACTAACCACTGAGTTTCAGAATGGAATGCACCCATATCTAAAGAATTAACATAACCAGTTGTGCAGTAAAGTCACAGAGAGACAAGTTCATAAATTATATTTTACTCAGTTTAAAATAAAGAATAACCTACAAACTGTTTCCCCCCAATAAAGCCAAGTTCTATTAGATTGTTTTGTACAAATCAACATCTTGTTCAGCAGTATGGTAACAGTGTAGACCCCACAGGCATATGCCGTCAATTTAATGGGATCACTGAAAAAGCAAAGCAGCTGTGAAAGATTGCTTTAAGTACAGCAATCGTGTGCTTGTCATTCTGTTCAATGGTGGAAAAATCCAAATTCGGATAGGCATCAGTATTTAAGAAAATGACTGCTAAAACATCTCTCATAAGTACCTTAGGGACAATAAGATTTGACATATAGCATGTAAACAAAAGTACACAGCAGCTGTTAGATTAGTTTTGTTTGAGTAAAAATACAGTGACATAATTTAAACAACATAGCAAACTGTGTGCTCTCCATCATTCAGTCTCCCTCTGCAGACCACACTTTTGGATAGTGTATGCCAGTTGCTTTGGGACTTAGAGCTGTATAACTGTTACTAAAAATAGGGGGGAAATGCAGTCAAGCACATGTGTGCATTAGCACCAACTCAACTCATACTACACACACACACACTCACTCTCTCTGTAAAATATACTGTTCGGCTCCTTTGAGAAAGTCTTTCTTGGTATCTAAGGAGCTGCATGATGAATTTTTCCTCTCCATATTTCAGTCATATTTAAAGCTTTTTTTCCAACAGTTTTAAAAAAATCTGATGATGAGATAATTCTTATTGTTCTGCTACCGTTACTTGTGGCAATATTAAAAAATGATTGTAGTATTATAGGATATACCCTAAAACAATAGGCCCTGGAATACAGTACAGAATTAGGTCAACGTAAGGCAGCTTACATCGATCCATCTAACCTGGTAAGTGTCTACACTAAAATGCAACTTCCACCAATGTAACTCGCCCACTATACCACCTTAATAGCTCCACCTCCACAAGAGGCGTAGTGCTTACGTAGATGTAGTTAGGTCGATGCAGTGTCAATGTAGACACTTACTTACATTAACTGTTGCTGCCTTTCAGAAGCCGTTCCACAATGCCCCACACTGACAGATAAATTGGTGCAAGTGCTCCTGGTGAAGACATGCACTGCCAACACAAGGAGTGTAGTGTGGAGATGCAAAAGCAGTTTAATTACAGCAGTGACTGTAAGCTGACGTAACTTAGGTTGACTTAATTTTGTAGTATAGACTTGCCCTAGCAGAAAAATCTGGCAATAATACTACGATATCTACACTAATTGAGAACTTCTGGAGTTCTCAGTTCTTCATTTGGGGGGGGGGGGGGGGAAGTCCATTGCCAGATGTCTGTTTCCCCATTCTCTGGCAAAAATGCTGTCTATTCTGTGTTGGTATCCTATTTTTTCCAGATTTCATCTTGTTCCATTATTCTATTTCATCATCATCATCTGCACTACCACCTCTTGCAGCATGTTTAAAAAAATACACCAAGAACACAGAAATAAGCTGCTTTTGCCTCATATCAGTCACACTGGAAGGTTTTCACTTTACATTCCATGCGTTATTTATGTTATTACCTTTATTACGTTTAAGTCCCTGGGTTTTAGAGATAATATATTTCTAGTCTGTTTTCTTAGAATCAGTGCAAAAGTACTATCTTCTTCAAGAAGTTCACCTTCTGTCCAGACATGTCAAACCCGTGAAAAAAATGCAGAAATTGGGCTTGTTTTTGGCTTAATTGGCTTGTGAGTTGCTTCTTGGCTAGTTTTTGGCTTGTTGCTTGTTTGGCTTGCAGTTTGTTGCAGCTTGTTGCTTCTTTTTTTTGATCGGCTCCCGGCAAGCGGGGGCAAGCAGGGGAAAGGGGGGGAGAGAGTCAGGGGTGTACATAGAGGTTTGTGGTTCTTAGGGATTGGCTTGTTTTGGCCTTGTTTTGAAATGGGATTAGCTTGATTTTTGGCTTATTGTGAAAGTCGGGGTGCTTATTTACTGCGTGAAAGTTAGCAACTGTGCTTCTGTCATATGATATAACTTGTCCCACCGGGTCAGTAAGGGACAGATTTTACTTCTAATATTTCTTAACACTTAAAGTATTTAACCTAGTGACCTTAGTGAAGGAGCAAAACAGTTTCTTCTTCTGTTCACTTTCTCCTTCCCCATGGCTGAAGATCTGGGAGTAATATTGCCACATAGGAGAGGTACAGCAGCAATGGAATGATTAGGAAAGAAAGTACATAGATATGTGCTAATGCTTTCTTTATAAAGTTCTGCATATAGCATGCTTGGAAAAGTTTAAAGAGAGATGAAAGGGAAAAGGGATTTTACCAGTCCCTTTAAAAATCCTTTTCAACCCCCACACTGTATTTTTTACATAAATTACCGTCCTTCCCATAAGCACTAATTTCCTTCTTGGTTCATTTCATTTTCTAAACAAGATATTCCATTTGTCTTATTTTATCGTTCACTCTCAAGCATTCAAAACATCCTTCAGAGTGGCTCTAAATCTATGACACTTGTTCATCATGCCCACCTGTATCTGTACCTCCGAATTAGCTGATTCATATTCTTTCCAGGGACTGGCCTTTGTCTTCCTTTACCAAGGCGAACACACAGTCATTGAGTTTCATGATCCATAAAGAAAGATCTTACTTAAAGGTTAACCTTTGAACTGGGATTATTAGTGTTCTCTTGATTTTAATAAGTGCGCTGCTTCCAGTAGAGAGAATTTGGAATATTGAAGCAGGGCACTTATTAAAATCAAGAGAACAGATTAGATTAGATTGAATAGATTATACAGCACTTCAGAAAAGGTTCTAAAATCTCTGGAAAATTTGCTTGAGTGCTCTGTTTGCTTCATTTTGCAGCCTGTGGTCTGTACAGAGCTCTTAATTCCATAGAAATGTATGAAAGTTCAATATTAATTTCTACTGCTCTTCAGGAGGGCAGCGATTCAGACCTTCTCCACTGTATTTTACATAATGCACTGAGGAGGATAGAAATCCTTAGAACTATATCAAGATGAAATAGTTTTCAGTGTGTGGCCACTCATCAAAGAATGTCTTATGGCCCTGTGTCTAGGTGACTCAGACAACCGATTATAACTATGTCAGTTACCAGAATTGAGACCAACACAAATGACCGCACGGCACCTTTAAGCGGGGAGAACGTTGTCCGGGCTTGCCAAAGGAAGGTAGCAGTGCTTTTTGGCGGGTGGGGTGGGGTGAGAAGAAGGTCAGAAACTGCTTCAAAAAAGGTGGGTGGTGGTCAGTTTTGCGGTGCTGACTCACCCCCAGGGAATATAAGGTTCAGAAGGCTTTAAAGGTGCAAGCCCTGCATGTGGGAAGACCTTTCTCCATTCAGCAGGCAAGGCAGCACCCAACCTCCCTCCCCTCGAGGTGCGAATATCAGGTTTGGTTAGGACCTGCTAGTCACTCCTTTTTAGGGGGGCTGAGAAGCAATTTTCCCCTCACCACTATATTGGCTTCGGTGGAGTGAGGTTTTTTTGCCTTTCCCACAGTGGGTGTCAGGGTGGACCTTTTCTGGTGAGGAGAAAAAATGGTTAGGCTATATGTCACAACTTATTTTGTAAGTGTGAGGCCGCTGTCCGGTGTAGGTACTCCATAAGGAAGGCATCCAGTGGCCTGATAAAGGACTTAAAAGGAGGTGCTGGTTAAAGAAATGGACCGGGGTGTGTGTGTTGGGGACTCCTATGATTGGTACGGCAAGGAGCCAACCCCCATTTCTTATAGCCCACCTTAACCCTCCTACGAGTTGGGGGGATGGATGGTAAGGTCCAAGCCATGGGTTGGCTGGGGGACCTGGATGGAAAATGGGGGGCTGGTGGAAGC
Organism: Emys orbicularis; assembly: GCF_028017835.1. NCBI lineage: Eukaryota > Metazoa > Chordata > Testudines > Emydidae > Emys > Emys orbicularis. The sequence continues at coordinate 94,147,738 of NC_088686.1, read as the reverse complement.
CCCGTGTAGTTATTTGAATAAACTTGGAGTTGCATGCACTGTACACTTTTATCTGCTGAGTACTCCCAGACATCTAATAATAAAGTTGCAGCCTGATTAAATCCATATCAAGTGTCTCCTGTCCTCCTTTCCTATAGCCAGACAATGTATGTTATGTCATACCATTTTTGAAAGGATCTTTGACCAGTGATGAATTTTTCAGGTATAGAGCTAAGAATTCCTGATAGAACCTTCATAAACCAGAAGCTCAATAGCACCAATACTGATGAACCTAAATAATTTTTATTTATTTGTTTGTTTTGATGTAGGTACAATCTTCTCCTGGCATATTCATATAACACTTAGTTGTTCCGAATTTCTTCCCCTCTTCCCATATAAACTATATTGCACAGAGATTTCTTTTGTACTTTTATAGTTGCTCTTTAGTGACTCTGGAATAGGGGTGGACAGACTTTTTTGCCTGAGGAAATTGTATGGCGGGCCATGAATGCTCACAAAATTGGGGGTAGGGGTTCGGGATGGGGTGAGAGCTCCGGCTGCAGATGCGGCCAGAAATGAGGAGTTCAGAGTGTGGGAGGGGGCTCCAGTTTGGGGTACAGTGGGGGTGAGGGCTCTGGGGTGGGGGTGGGGAAACAGACATCTGATAATGGACTTTTTTGGGGTGCAGGAGGGGGCTCTAGACTAGGACTGAGGGGTTCAGAGGGCGAGAGGGGGATCAGGGCTGGGGCTAGGGGTTGGGGTACAGGGGAGGGGTGTGAGGGCTCTGCCTGGGGGTGTGGGCTCTGGGGTGGGGCCAGGGATGAGGAGTTTGGGGTTTAGGAGGGTGCTCTGGGTTGGGACCAGTGGGTTCGTAGGGCAGGAGGGGAATCAGGGATGGGGCAAGCTGTTGGGGCACGGGAGGGGGGTGCGGGCTCTGGGGTGGGGCTGGGGAAGAGGGGCTTAGGGTACAAGAGGGGGCTCTGGGCTGGGATCGAGGGTTCAGCAGGAGGGAGGGGGATCAGCAGGGGTGGCTCTAGGCACCAGCTAAACAAGCAGGTGCCTAGGGCGGCAAAATGTACGGGGCTGGATCCTGTTCTGCTGCCGGGTGCAGCGGGGCACGGAGCTGGCTAAGTGGGGAGCATGTCCCCGCCACTCTCCCGCGGGCAGCGGCCCCCCCCTCCTCAGGCGGGAGCCGGTAGTGCGGCCCTGCCCCGGCTGCAGAGGACGGACAGCTCCTCCTCAGCTTGTCCCCGCCGCTGCAAGCCGAGGAGCGGCCCGTCCTCTGCAGCCGGGGCAGGGCCGCGCTACCGGCTCCCGCCTGGGGGTGGGGGTGGCCGCTGCCTGTGGGAGAGTGGCGCGAACAAGCCGAGGAGTGGCCCGTCCTCTGCAGCCGGGGCAGGGCCGCGCTACCGGCTCCGCCTGGGGGGTGGGCGCTGACAGTGGGAGAGCAGCGGCAGCCGGTAGCACGGCCCTGCCCCGGCTGCAGAGGACGGGCCGCTCCTCGGCTTGTTAGCGCCGCTCTCCCGCGGGCAGCGCCCTCCCCCCTCAGGCGGGAGCCGGTAGCGCGGCCCTGCTCCGGCTGCCGAGGACGGGGGAACATGGCGCCCGGGCAGTCCGCTCCTCCTCGGCTTGTCCCCGCCTCTGCCTCCTCCTCCTCCTCCTCTCTGCGCCGCCTTCTGCCAGGGGAGGGGAGAGGGGAGCGAAGCGGCAGCCCGGGCTGAGCCCAGCTCATGCCAGGGCCAAGGCGAAGCCCAAGGATGAGCAGGGCTGGGATCCAGCAGCAGCCCCAACCCCTGGCCCTGGGAGCGGCGGTGACCGGAGATGACTCCACCTCAGGCCAGATCCGCAGCAAGGTAAGAGTCGGGCCAGGCGGGAGGGTCCCCAGGGCCCCTGGGGAGCTTCTGCCTGCTGGAGCCCCAGAGGCTGCTGCCTCCCTCCCCAGCCCCTCACAGCACTTCAGTGCCTGGAGTCTCCTTCTGCCTCCCCTCCTGCAGGGGGCGAGCGACCTGGCAGAGAGGGGCAGCATCTGCCCAGCAAGCCCAGCACCTCTTCCTTGGTTCCTCCAGCCCCAGAGCTCTCTCCATTGCATGCCCCTCGGGCTCCCAGCAGGGTGGCCTCAGCGCTGGGAAAATGCCAGCAGGGCTGGGTCCAGTGTGTATCCGAGCTCATGGGGAGCTCTCTCGCCCCAATGACTAGCGCCTTACCTACGGCAAGTACAGTAGTGCAATAGGAGTGTGACGTGAAAAATATCATGTCACGTTGTGACACGGTCACTCAAATCACGATTACATGTGTGTACTGTGCTGCCCTATCGGCGCCATTCACGCTAATTTCTGTTTCACGTCGGTGCCAGTGGTTATAGGGCTAAAATGCCGGGACAAAAACGAAAACGACTTTCTGGTGCTGCTTACTGGCAACAAAGAGAGAAACGGCAAAAAGAATTAGAAAAACTATCTCGTACTTCAAAAAATTATTTTAAAAAAGTCGACAATCAAGGAGAAAGCTCTAAACAATGCATTGAAGATGATTATTCATCAACTGATGAAGACCGATCGAACCAAAGATTACCTTTATCAACTGATAAAGATGAACAACAATCTGACCAAAGATAATCTTCACTAACTGATAAAGACGAACAATCACAATCCAGCCAAAGATTTACTACTTCAGCTGAAGAGTCCAGAAATGAACTGTTATCCAAATCTAAAACTGAAGAACAATTATTGGAAGGTGGAGAGACTGACACAGGATCGGATCCAAGTACATGGCCGACAATAATTACTGATACAATGCGAATTATTATTGTGAAAAAAGGTCCTTCAAAACTAGATCCTACATTTGAATATCCATTTAATGAGTCGAATCATCGATTTATGCCATCCAGTATGAAGAAAAAAATGAAAAATGGGGAACAAATTAATAGATCGTGGTTAGTGTATTCACAGACCAAAGATGTAGTTTTTTGTTTTTGCTGCAAACTGTTCTGTAACTCGGACATTTTTCTGGCAACTGCAGGTTTTAATGACTGGCCAAATTTGCATCAGCATTTGAAAGAACATGAAACATCAAAAAATCATTTACGCTCATTGACAAATTGGATTGAGCTGTCAAACAGATTACGTACCGGTACAACAATCGATGCGGTACAGCAACGTCAACTAAATTCAGAAATTCTACGTTGGCAAGCAGTGTTGGAACATTTCCTGGCAATCATTAATTTCCTAGCCGAACAGTGCCTCACATTCCGTGGATCCTCGGATATTTTATATGAGAATAACAATGGAAATTTCTTAAAATTGGTTGAGTTATTGGCAAAATTTGATAATGTTATGGCTGAGCATGTACGAAGAGTGAAAGATGGAGAAATTCACACCCATTATTTGGGTAAAAATACACAAAATGAGATAATAGAATTAATTTCTAATGGAGTGCGTAATGAAATTTTATCAAATTTGAAACATGCCAAATATTACTCAATTATAGTTGATTGTACTCAAGATCTGAGCAAAACCGAGCAAATGTCAATAGTTTTACGATGTCTGAAAATTGATGAAAATGCAGAAGTGAAAATTTGTGAACACTTTCTAGAATTTATACCAGTGAATGAAACTACTGGGAAAGCCCTCACAGAAGTAATTCTACAGAGATTGGAACACTATGGAATACCTTTAGAAAATATGCGCGGCCAAGGGTACGATAACGGCTCAAACATGCAAGGACGACATGCAGGTGTACAGCAAAGAATATTGAATTTAAACAATCGAGCTTTTTTTATTCCTTGCCATGCGCATTCGCTCAATCTGGTTGTCAGTGATGCCGCCAAATCATCTAAAGATGCCGTTTCATATTTTACCACAGTGCAAGCAGTTTACAACTTTTTTAGTGCTTCCACACACTGTTGGGCAGTCTTGAAGAAGCATCTTGAACAAAAACTCACACTTAAACCTCTGAGTCAAACTAGATGGGAAAGCAGGATAGAAGCTATTAGACCATTCCGATATTCATCAGGAGAGATTTACGATGCACTATTCGAAATAAGCCAGGACTTGTCGTATGGTCCTTCATTTCGACATGAAGCTGAAACATTGGCTCAGAAAATGATGCAGTTTCAATTTTCATGTTGCACGGTTATTTGGCACAATATTCTAAATCAAATTAATTTGACCAGCAAAGTTATGCAGAACATAACCATAGACATATCCGAGGCAAAGATGATTTTGAATAAAACGCTGGAATATTTAAAAAAATACCGTTCAGATGAAGGATTTGAAGAAACTGTCAAAGAAGCAACAACAATAGCAGAGGATCTTGATTTTGAACCAATGTTTGCACCTCAAAAATTCATTCGTCCTCGGAAAAAAACAAGACAGTTTTGTTATGAGGCTCATGATGATCCTATTCTTGATCCAAACGAAAGGTTTAAAGTTGAATGTTTCTATTGTATTTTGGATGTAGCTATAACTTCCATTGAAGAAAGATTTTGTCAGTTGCATGGTCATTGTGAAACTTTCGAATTTTTATACGATATTGGAAATATTAAAAATCAGTTTTCCAAAGAAGACCTCATGAAGCAGTGCCAAGACCTACATTTAGCGCTCAGTACTGATCACGCTGCTGACATTGATGCAGTAGAATTGTATGATGAATTAATAGCTTTATCTGAGCTAATAAGTCCTAAAACTTCTCCTCTAAAAGTATTAGAATTTATAGCAAGAAATGATTTTTTCACTCCAAACACTGCTATAGCATTACGCAGTCTTTTAACATTACCAGTATCAGTGGCTTCTGGTGAGCGCAGTTTCTCAAAACTGAAATTACTAAAAAATTATTTGAGGTCCACCATGTCTCAAAATCGTATGTCAGGACTGGCATTAATTTCAATTGAAAGTACTATTGCAAAAAATTTAGATTTCACTGACTTATTAAAAGACTACGCAAGTATAAAAACCAGAAAAATTCAGTTCATATAAATCCTTTTAATTTATGAGAAACTGGAAGACACTAACGTTTTTCATTACAGTGTATAGTTGAACTCAAATTGTTTGTAATTGTGTTTTTGTTAAAATTAAATGACTACACAAGTATAAAAACCAGAAAAATTCAGTTCATATAAATTCTTTTAATTTATGAGAAACTGGAAGACACTAACGTTTTTCATTACAGTGAATAGTTGAACTCAAATTGTTTGTAATTGTGTTTTTGTTAAAATTAAATGTTAAAATTACACTAGTAGGAAATTGTTTTATTTCACTAACTACAAATTCTCTGTTTTCATTTTTTTTTAAATTTTAAACAGTCAAAACAAAACTGCAAAGTGCAAACGTGTAAAAGCCAAAAAAAAAGCGCGGGGGGGGGGGCAGCCAAAATTTTTTTGCTTGAGGCAGCAAAAAACCTAGAGCCGGCCCTGGGGATCAGGGCTGTGGCAGGGGATTGGGGCATGGGAGGGGTCAGGGGTGCAGGTTCCGGGTGGTACTTACTGCAAGCAGCTCCTGGAAGCATATCTCCCCTCCGGCTCCAAGGCGCAGCCAGGCAGCTCTGCACTCTGCTTTGTCCGCAGATGCCACCCCTGCAGCTCCCACTGGCCAGGAACTGCGGCCAGTGGGAGGTGTGAGTGCGGCGCCTGCAGACAGGGTGGCACCCTGAGCTGCCTGGCCGCGCCTCCGCGTACTATGTACGAGCCGGAGGGGGGGTCGAACCGGAGGGGGATCATGCCGGCTGCTTCCAGGGAGCCACGTGGAGCAGGGCAAGCCCTCAACCCCGCTCCCCGGCTGGAGCGCCAGAGCAGAGCAAACCCCCGGCCCCGCTCCCCGGCAGGAGCTGAGGGCCAGATGAAATGGTCTGATGGGCCAGATGTGACCTACGGGCCTAGTTTGCCCACCCCTGCTCTGGAATATTTTCTTTTATTTCAGTAGAGAAATAAATAAAGTTATAACTTTTAAAACATGGAAAAATACAAGCTTGTATAAGGCTGAAAATTGGAGAGAAAATAGTTAAAAAGTCGATCTTGGCCCGTTCGTAGTGTTGTTATAGCCATGTTCATCCCAGGATTTTAGAGAGACAAGGTGGATGAGGTAATATCTTTTACTGGATCAACTTCTGTTGGTGAAAGAGACAAGCTTTCGAGGTACACAGACCTGAAGAAGAGCTTTGTGTAGCTCAAAAGCTTGTCTCTTTTGCCAACAGAATCTTGGCAAGGAGTATCTGGTCAGAACAGATGTTTATGAAAATGAGTAATATAATTAGTACAGTATTTACTGTGTTTTTTATTTTGATATGAAATTATTGGGCCAGATCCTCAACTTGAGTAAATTGCTGTAGCTCCATTGAAGTTAATAGAGCTTTGATAGTTTACGTGCTGATGATCTAGCCCATTTTGTTTTATTCTGCCCCTAATTTTCCAATTCTATTGCACTACAGATTTTACATTCAGGGCCGGCTCCAGGCACCAGTATTCCAAGCAGGTGCTTGGGGCGGCAATCTGCAAGGGGTGGCAGTCCGTGTGTTTTTGCCGCCCCAAGCAGCGCACCGAATTGCCGCCGCGGACGGCGGGTGCAGTCCGTGTGCCGTTAGGGCGGCATGCACGCGGGGGCGGCAGCAATTCGGCGGCAGCTTCTATGTTCAGCTGCCCGCGGCGGCAATTCGGCAGCTTCTGTCTTCCGGCTGAAGACAGAAGCTGCCGCTGCGGAAACGCGCATGCCGCTATACTGGCACACGGACTGCCCCCGCCCTCCAAGGTGGCAATTCGGCGCGCTGCTTGGGGCGGCAAAAACAGTAGAGCCAGCCCTGTTTACATTGATGATACAATATTTCATTGTAGTAGTTGTTCAGGGGGAAGCTGACATTCTTGACACATCGGAAAAGGACAGTGGAGGCTTTTTGTTTTCAGGAAGATGTAGAAGGTGTTTTAAGAATTTGGTATCCAAGAGGCAGGTGTTACTTTGGTACTAGGGGCTTCCTCATTCCAGCAATTCTTGATAGCTACCAGCTACCTTACTACTGTCCCCTCAGCATCTACTACTACCTTCAATAGTGATGCATAAGCACATTAGTGCTATATTTCTGTTAAAGTTATCAGCAGTGAAATAGTTAATAATATTTTTAATGTTGTAATTAGCCTTCAGCATTAACTTCTAGTTGCAGTACATGAGGCATTTCACACACTCCTCTTACAGTTGTCTGTTTTCAGACTCAGAAAAACAACATGGCATCAGTTTACATTCAGTTCAGATTTGGAATTTTTTTCTTTGTAACCACAGGGCTGAAAGCATTGGGTGAAATTCTGGTTCTTTGAAGTCAATTTCAGAATTTCAGTGGGCCCAAGATTTAATCCTTAATGTTGTTTATAAACGAAAGCTTAGATTTTACAACAAATCTGTGATAAATTCCACAGCAACAGGAAAACACTTGTTTTATAAACTAAAAATTTCAATCTGCAGATATTTTATTACTTTTCAAAAATGCAATTTACTGTAAACATGCTGCTATTTCAAGTACTCTTTTGGGCCATGTAGTAGCACCTCCTCCCTGTGGTCTATTATGCCACACTGCAGCTGTGGCTGTACCTCTGTTTCCTTCTTATTTCCAACAATAGTCAACAACACTCCTACCTTCTCTCAGGGAGGCCCTGTAAAGTGTCAGTCTCTAATGCAAACAACATAAAATAATTTTCCACTCCTCCTGGGCTACCCTTCTGCCCCATTCACTCATAGAGTGCTCACCCTCCAGACTTTCTCCCTGCAGACCTGGCTCCTGCTAGAGCTGCTGATCCTCAGAGCTTCTTCCCTGGTGTCCTTCCCCTAGTCTTATTCCCAGTCTATCTCCAAGCCAATTTCTTGGGGGGGGTGGCCTTTTCCTGGATTATCACATGAGCCGCCTCCTCTCATGCTGCCCTTTCCCTTCCGGACCAATCACATGAGACAGCCTCCCTTCTGTAGCTCCCCTCCCCAACTGAGTTCTCCCAGCCCTTTATGGAAATCACCCAACTCTTCCCCTATTGAGTCTGATAACTGAATTGAGCCACCTGGGTCCCAGCGAATCAGGATTAGCTGGTGCGGTGACGGATCTGTCATAGGCGAGGATAAGCCAACTACTCTTTAACGGCCGGCTAGCCAGCCAGCCTGTCACAGGCTGTATCTCTTTTTATCAAACAGGGTCATATGACCCTGTTTTTTCAGAAATTCTGGGAAATTCTTGATTCCTTGGGAACAGCTAATTTTTTATTTTTAGTTTTATTGAATTTTCACATTGGCTTTACATATTTATTTAAATTATTTGTATTACCTCCGAGGTGTTTGGCAGCTAAATGTCAAGGAAATATACCCTACATTTTATACCATATACAGAATAATTTAAAATGTTTTAAATACATTAATCCATAAGGTCTGGATTCAGGAAAGCACGTAATGTACTTGTTTCACTTTAAGCATGTGCTTAGGCACTGTCCTAAGTAAGAATGCTGTTCTGGACCCAAATATGTTGCTTTTATTAGTTACCCTTTGATGAAACGCCTGACATAAAATCGTATTATTATTATTTTATTTATTATTATTGCTTGTGGTGCCACTCAGAATGTGCTAAGAACTATACAAACACAAAATAAGACAAGCCCTGCCTCAAAGCGCTTACATTCTAAAAAACCAAAAAAGACAAAACAGAGAGAGAGAGATGGAGGACAGGGGAAATGGGAACAACAAACAATCTGGTGAAGTAGTGAATGACCACATCCTGATAAAGCAAATGTGTTTATATATAAAATCATCATTTCCTTTTTCGAACATCAAGGGTGAGCAGGGCCAACTTCTGTCAGTATCTCGGCTTAGGTAAGTATCTGCCAGCCACCATAAGTCTAGTATGTGTGTGTATATTTATTACAGTATTATCCTTTAAGATGATCACTAGTTTTAAATGCAAGGATTGTGGACATAGGCCCTTCTCCACTGCATCAGGTTCAACTCTCTTGGGTGAAATCTTGCCCCGTTTAGGTGAAAGTGAATATTGCTATTGATTCCAATAGAGTCAGGATGCTCTTTTTAATGCCTTTATGGTCCTGCAGATTTTTTCCCGTCTCTACTTTGCCTCATTTATCTTATAATATTGCCTCCCATTCTCTTGTCTTTGTCATTGATGCCAGTTTACACACACACAATGATATGTGTATTATTTTTTAAATTAATAACTTTACATTTAAATATTACATTTTCTAAATTACTCTACAAGCCTGATGTTATAGGGCCTGATTAAGCAAGGTGCTTAAGTATGTGCTTAACTTTAAGCCCATGAGTAGTTCCACTGATTTAAATGAAACTACTCATGCATTTTAATTTATGCGTGTGCTAATCTACTTTGCTGAATGGGGGCCATAGTTTCTTGTCAACATGATAGAAGAATTGGAATTTCAGGAGAGGTTTCATTAAGGAGATTGTAGTGGCCTTGCAGACCAGCTCGGGGCATTATGTGCATAGAATGAGGCACAGAAGTAGTAGGTCCACAGATATTTGTGGAAGAAGCAGTCAAACAGTATTTTGAGGCTTGCACTGTTGGAGAATTGAGAATTGCACGAATAGAGGATGCCTAAGATTAGTGACAGGATGATAAGACAATACTGTGAAACTGTTTTAAGTCATATGACTTTGTCTCAGCCATGTGGCTTGTTTGGCAGTCTAAGAGTATCATAAAAATATATGTTTTCTTTTAAATAAATAAATGGAGATATCCTATCTCTTAGAACTGGAAGGGACCTTGAAAGGTCATTAAGTCCAGCCCCCTGCCTTCACTAGCAGGACCAAGTACTGTTTTTGCCCTAGATCCCTAAGTGGCCCCCTCAAGGATTGAACTCACAACCCTGGGTTTAACAGGCCAATGCTCAAACCACTGAGCTATCCCTCAGTAATATCCTCTGTAAAACAAACAAACAAACAATTCTATGGCTTTCTGTTTTTGCCCACACAATGTGCTGAGTACACTTAAAAATACATTTATTTTAGCAAAAGTAAATATCTAATCTACCGTATGCTCATCTAATTATTATCCTCTACATCTAATGTTAAATTAAGTCTGTGTGTTGTGTCCCCTACATTTACTTTAAAGTGACCAACTACATGGGAACTGTCTTCTGATAGTTTCTTTACTAAAGGCTCAGTTCAGCCAAAAATTATCACCAAAGAGGTTCTGCATGGTTTTGCAGTTGAGTTGAACAGCTGTTGAGTCTAATTGTGAGTCAATTTCCAGAATGTCATACTAGCCTCCTGGTCTGCATAATATATGTGAAGTATCCAGTGATATGCACTCATTGTCTTTGTTGACTATGCATGCAGCCCTTCCTTAGTATTCATCTGCCTGTGAGGTTACTACAGATGTATAAATATGTTACATATATATGCCCAATATGTAGTCTTGAAATGACCACAGACTGACTAGAGCTAAAACTAAGTGTTTCCTTTTATTTGCATGTGTTCACAAGTGTGCTTTATATTTGTATTTATTTATTTGTCAATTTTCTTCCTAAACCTAGAAAGAGCAGAAATGTCTTTTATATTTCATATCCCTAAATAGTCAAATACCATGTTATTTTACTATATATATAAGAAAGGTCTCTGTCATTTACACAATTCAGTAAAATCCAAAATATCTGTCAAATGCACACGTCTAAATAAAGCCTGCAGCCAAAATGTGCTTGCCTTGTTTGTCACATATATTGGCATAAGGTCCCTGAAAATAGAATGCATTAAACCTTTTAGAATGGTTTTGCATTCCAAAAATAGCAAGAAAAATCTTGTAGCGCCTATTGCCATGAATCCATTTATATATATCTTTTCATTTGATTTCCCCCCTCATTTTTTAAACAGCCACACTGAGCAGTTTTTTGTTTTTGTTTAAAGTTGGTTGCTTAAGCAGTGGCAATGAAAAGGTTATTGCAAAATTGCTTATGAGAGTGTTGATTATATTTTATGAATAACCTGAAGTATAATATGTTAGGTATATATAAGCTCCTCAACAGGAAACTATATACAGAAACAACATGGATCTTGCAATTTTATCAGGACAATGCAAGTAGATTTCAGCAAGGTTGGTTCCAACTCATCTGTGATAAATGAGAAGATAAGGCAATCAGTGCACACCATGACACTCTGTACAGCTAGTTAGGCACACTTCAGAACTATTCAGGTGTGCTCACAAAGCTTGTGAGTCTTACATGGGGGGTGTCTCAATATAAATACATCCTTCATGGTGGCCACTAGTAATGCAGGAGTTGCTTTTCCAAGACTTAACCCAGGTCAGATATAAATAATAGATGTTAAGAGTTAGTTCTGATGTTGGGGCTGCATTTCAGGCTGTGTATTTTCAGTTGGGTCAAAAGAATGTATTTTCCCTTTTTCTCTTGTATAGTTCCTCTGCTTGACAAATGCCTGCAAAATTCCATCACACCTTTGCGTGGACCTGTTTGGGTCTCTAAGGGAGAAGGTTTCAGCCCCTCAGGAGCAAAGATGTATATCCATGGAGTTCTTTTGGCCTTACACCAACGATTAAAGTCTGCAAAAAACTATTGCAAACAGGTGAGTTTGTCCCACTCTTTAAAAGTGTGCTTCTTCTTTTTTTTTTCATTTTAAAATGTACTAGTTGTGTAAAGGCAATGATTGGCACTGTGTCATAAAGAAGTGTGACAAGTATTGCATGAGCTCCAGTACCCGTTAGGGAAATGCTTCTCCTATAATCTCAAAGCCAACAATAATGGAGCTAATTGTATCTGTCTTTCGGTGTGGGATGTCATATGTCTCATCTTTTCTTGCTGCACACTGTGCATAGCTGAGACATTCCTTATGTGGAAATCCTATAAAGGCAGTCGTTTTGCATAGGAAAATTAATAGCTTGTTCTGCACATTGAATATTAAAAATGGTCTCATATTTCTTCACACAGGGCTAATCAAAATAAAGGCCATAGTTGAAATATTTTTGAGTAAAAAATAGCTAAACATAACTGGAGTTACATTCTCAAAAATAAAATGAACTTGCTATCTTTAGGATAGTCAATAGGCTTTTATTGACAAATGCACAATTAAATAAATATATCAGAAATACATTTTTATTTGCATAAATTACAGAGATTAGATTATAGAATGTATTAATTGATTTGTTATAGTTTCAGACTATGAGACCTAGTTAGTGCATGTTTGCTTTATCTGCTTATTTATATAATTATGTAGTGATATGCAGATATATTTATGACTTTTTAGTCTGAAGGTATTGTATTTTAATTAATTTGAATAAAAAATGGAATTTCTAGGCTTGTTAAGAATAACTAGGTCTGACATCTTTTGATTTATAAATATGAAAGTAATCAAATTTTTTAAGTTAGTTGAATGATTTATGAAAATAGCAGGTATGCAGATTTGCCAGGAAAAGTAATAATTTTACATTAAACAGCCATCTAGGAAACCCAGATTCAAAAGTGATACGAGGCCCCAGAGTTAAGAATGAATGCATCAGCCAGATTATGCTATCAGTCTGTGTGGGAAGGGGGAGGGGAGGTGGAAATGGGGTGTCAGTCTCACTGTTTATACAGCACCTCCTGCTGTCAGATCCATAAAGAGAAATGAGCATTGACTTTGGAAGAGACTGTTCCTATCTTGAGCTAATGGTGGTCAACAACAAGAAATCAAGAAAATAGAAACAGGCAGAAAGGCTAAAATCAGCTTGTTTCAAAAGATGCATGACTCATTTTAGCAGCGTAGTAAAAAAAAATACAGTGATCATGTTTAAATTTTCTATTGAATACTGGCTCTCATGAATGGTACAGAAATACAAAATATTATAGTACAGTATAGTGTCCTAACTGATAAGAAAATAATTACTGAATCTTTTTAGAAAATATACATAAAAATCTATCAAGTATGACTCATTAAAATATTTAACAGATACATTAACCTGTAAAATAAATTAACCCCTCACAAATGGGCAACATTTTTGGGGGGAACTGAATTACAAAGTGGCCTATAATAAAAACGATGTGAAAGGCTTTTGTCGGTTGCTTTTTGTGCTCCTATAAAGAAAATATAATGAATTTCCAGTAATTTAACTTAGATTAATCATTTCTTTGGTGTTGCCCAAAAGTATGAGTTTGGAAAGAGTTTAATAGCAGAAAAAGAACACTTTTATTAAAGTTTGAAACCACCTTTGAAGACAAATTCACCTGGATTCAGAAAGAACAAAATGTGTTCATATTATCAGATGCCTGGGAGATATTTTTTTGTTTTTAAGATTCATGTAATATAAGGTTACAATTAGGAGTATATATATGCCAGTTGTTAGTTCACAAAAATTCTGTAATAGCAGAAGATTATTTTTATAGGCATTTTAAAATAGTGTTTTAAGCATTAAAAGTAAAACAAGAAAGTTAAGTATTTTGAAAATATTACAATAATGTTGAGAAACATTGAGTTAATGTAACACTGTCAAAAGTAAATCGTTTGTGGTATCTGGTATTATAACAGCATAGACAAAAATAAAAAAGAGAGCAGAAATGCCTTTTTATGTTTTTCCTTTTAATTTTACCAATCATTTTCAAGGTGGAATTTTATTAGCATTGAACATAATTGAAATCATATGCAGAGTACTGTGAGTATTAGAGAATACAGCATATTATTTTGAAATATCAGTTTGTTTGTGGCTGCGTTTACATATGTTGTCCATAATTTATACATAAGTTAAACATTAAAAAATATGTAGATTATAATATAAATAAGCAAGGTTAAAATACATAGTAATATAAACCTAGGAAATTGAGTCACGTATCCCCTGAATTTTACCTGCTGTACTCCACCCTACCTCATTGTCGAGGAATGACATTTGAAAACTATCAACTCTTCTAAAAACGGGATGCAGGGGGCACAGCCCTCACTCATTCATTCTGTTGTGTCTAGGCAGACTAGCAGTATAACTCTATGATGTGAAACATGTTCAGTTTTCAAATCACTGTATATCTAGACATTGCTTGACAATCTTAACTGAATTTTCTACTTATCTGTTATTTTGAGATTTGTATTATATTTGTGTTTTATTTAAATAAATAAAGAACAAATGAAGAAAAAATATGGAGAAACCCCTTTGATCTGGTAATACTCTGCTGGGACAACATGCTTTGTTGAAATAATGAGATTAAATAGCTCCTGGAAGTATTAGTAGCTCAATAGCAATATAATTCTGAGCTACTTTCACTAAAATTTAAGTAGTTTTTAATTTTAATTTCAAAGTGTATTGTTATACACCTACTGGATTAAAAATAGTACACATTGGTTGACCCAAAAGGCTGCACAGTGGACTGCCTATTATCAGCTTGTTGCCTCCTGCCCTATAGTATGGCATTAGATGTCTCAGTCCATAGGTCAAAAGGAGGAACTCTTATCATTCTGCTGTACCCCCTGTATCACCTTTAGAGGAGAGTTGATAGACTTTGAATGCCATTCCTTAAGAATGAGGTAGGGTGGAGTAAAGCAGTTAAAACAGAGGGGATATTCAACTCCATTTCCTAGCTTTATTAGTTATGTATCTTAACCTTGCTTATTTACTATAATGTAATCAGGTAAAACTAAGAGGATACTTGTGGCTGGAGAAGGGTTCAAACGTCTCTTTGAACTCAAGAGAAAAGAAAATAACACATCGGTACATCACAATAGCTTGTCATTTATGTTTTTTCTTTGTGTAGAGTCCCGAGTATTGTAATTGTATTAAGTTGTAATGTCCTGTGGACGCCAGTAAAATTTTATCAACCTCAGAGGACATGACTGCAAAATATACAACTTTCTGGATAAAAAATAAATACAAAAACTATCCAGCACTACAGACAGAATTATTTTGTAATTAATTTTCACATGATGGAGTTGTAACTATAATATGTGACTTTAAAAATGCTCTCCCAGGTTGTCAAAAATCCTGAGATACTTAAATAGACCTAGCATTTAACCTTTGTGTATTATATATGTAATATATATTTGTGTGTCTTTATGTGTGTGTCTGTATATGTTTTCAAATATCATGCATGGCTACTGTAGCTTGTATTTAAAACATATATGTTCTTAAAACAGAGACATCTCCAAAATGAAATTGCTCAGAGCTGTGCAAGAGCTTAAATTCATTAGTAACAGTAGGAATAATATAAACATGTTAGTATGAAATGTAGATAACACTTTCAACCATGGGGGCTGTACCATCTCATTAGCATTCTTGATATGTAGTTGTACTGTTGGTGGGGGTGTTGAAGCAGGAATGCCATTGTGCTGGGTTCCAGTGTTTGGGGACAAACACTGCTGTGGAGGGAACGTGTGAAAAGGCCATAGTACTGTCAGTGAATGAGGAAGGCTGTGCTTTCTGTATGCTTCAAGCAGGGAAGCTGTCATTCACAGGCCTAGCACAGCTAAACAGAGGCCAAAACAGAAGACTGAAATACCTTTTAAAATGATATTAATGATTTTTAAACATTTTCTTCATTGACAATCACACAATAAATCATCTATTGCTCTGTCAGTAAACAAACACAAAATATATTATGACAGAGAAACTGAAAAATAAAAATAAGTGATGCCAAAATATGAGATTCCTGACACTCCATTTGAAAATCACTAGTTGACCTAAAAAGCCCCAAAAGTATTGATGAGCATGTTTTATAACTTTACTCTGTGAGATTCTAGAAAAATACTGCTATAATACTTTATTCAGAAATTCACCTACAGTGCTGTAGATTTCTATCCTATGCTTAAAAAACTGTTAACAAAACTGTGCTGAAGTGGTTTTTTTATGTAGGTGTGGGGCGGCGGGGGGGAGGAGGTATTTATGCTGTGTATTCCTAAAGTCATTATCTCAGAAATTACAGTGATAGAAATTAGTTATGTAAACCAATGCAAATTATGTTGTATTTAAAGTAATGACTTCTTGTATGCAAAATACTGAAGAAAAAACAAGAGAGACTAAAAGAATAGAACGATCTTATCACCCACCGTTTTAAATATGATAATATTGACAAATGCTGCTATGGTTAAGAGTCTGTGAACCTTTCTACAATACATCACTGCTGGTATATAAATTATTAGTCCATTAGTAATTTTTTATATTTTATCTAATCAGTTTTACAATTTTTGATTCTGAGCTGCGCTAACAGCCCCCATAATTCTTGTGGTTTCAACCACTTTGTTGTATAGAGCTATAAAATAGTACTAAATTTAAACAAAAATATTGCAACTATAAGAAGAGAACTAACACTACATTTTAATTTTTAAAAAAAAACATTTAATTTGAAACTACTTACTTAGATATTGGAGCCTGAAATTGCCTATTGTGCATGCATTCTAGCTACCTTTTATAACTCTCCTTGATTATATTCAGTAATAGACATACATAGTATGACTACTAGACAAGTTTTCACTGACTTCAGTGTGCCTTTGTATCCTAAGATTTCTGTTGCAGTAGCTTTAATTATTTCATAATGGGTCCACAGGACCAGGACTTTTCCATTATAAATGTCACATAAACCAGCTGTTATGGGGAAATCTTTTTCCTGGGATTTTTTGTTGGAGGAAATTGATGCATTAATATACTATTTTTGTTTACTATTTTTGTGTAATCCACATATTTTGCATGTAATTTTATGCACACATAACCACACAATTTTGTCAAAAGTTTACACTTTAAAATATACGCTGCACTTTAATGTTATTTAAAAAAAAAAAATTGCATCCTGGCCTAAGGTTGGCATTACAGTAACTCAGAAAGAATAGTAACTGTTCCACTGAAATGATTTACAGTTGATTTCCATTCAAAAGGTCACCAAATCCAGTACAATAGTAGTAGATTTTTGTGGCATTTTAAAAATAATAATCTTAACATAAATTAAAGATCAAAAACTGTATTTAAATAATGTAAAAATGATTTTCTTAAACAAAAATGTTCTGTCTTTGCTGTACACCCTTCTTGCTTAATTGTATATAGTACTGACTCATATCATTGCAGTGGTGTTAAGTATTTTTATTTCATTATGTGTATGTCATACATAAAAAAAAAATAGGTCTCCCGTCCATTTGTCCTACATAGGGGCCATTCACATAACACTCCTCTGTTAAAAGTAAACTTTTTTTGTTGAACAGCAATAGTTCATACTATAGCTGTAATATTTCAGCATAGTTTCTTATTAAAAGAATATAAGAATAGCATTTCAGTAATTTTGAAATTGAAAAAGAAAATTAGTATCTTGATAGTTTTGATAAGTGATTCTTCGAATGTTGAGTTGTTTATAGATTTGAGTGATGATTGAAATTTTTTCCCACAACCAAGCTGCATTCTAGTTACTAGAAGTATTTTAAGAACCTTAAACTTGTGTCTTCTTCTAAGTGTCATGCCTTGAGCAGGCCTAACATCAGTTAAATGAAGTGAAAATTGCATTCTTGTCTTGATAGAGATGAAAATGGATTTCTGGTCATGAAATAGATGTAGTTGTCACTTTTTTAAAAAGGTGTCAGCAGTTTGCTTCAGCAAGTAAGGTGCCAATTCAGTATGACAGTAAACTTGTGATCTGAGCAATCAATAAAATGCTTCAATAACTTCTGCTTCATTACACTTATAATAAGAGGCTATAGATCTGTGGCACATAAAATGTTGATAAAGAGGATATGTAGGGACTGGCTGTGACATTTTGTCTTAGAAGTACAATAAGTGCAATGTTGCCATCTAGAGTTTGTGCATAGGTAATTATTCCAAAAGGAAAAGCCTCAAAGATAAAATAAGCATTGATATTGAAAGCTCTGTTTATTTTCCATCAGTTAGTGGTATGTGTGTGCGCATATGGTTAGGTCAGGGGAATATAAGATACTACTGCCTTTTTTCCTTTAAATAATTTATAATAAATGTGAAATATTTTTCTCAAATAGTATTTTAATAGACTTAAAACAATATACATTTAAAGTAGCTTTTACTATTACAAGCGACTTTAAAATATTTATAACACTACAATTATTTGATTTGACTCCTGTAAGGAGGAAAAACCAATGCTTTGTAATAACAATAAATTCATAATGTGATGTTTCAGATCTGGGCCAAGGATTATCTTTTAATTTACCTATTGTGAAAACATAAATAGCTTATTTTGATTTTTCATAACTTGTACATTTTCAGAAAATTGTCTCTGTGGAGTTATTTTGTGGAAAATATACTTTACTAGATTTTTCTCTTTCTTAAAATGACTGTTGACTCTTAATTGATGCAACATATTATGGAAAATGAGAGACTATTTTCTATTATGTTTAGGATAATTAAAGCCAAATTTAGATCTGAAAAGGGTTTAATTCTCCATGGATATTTTAGGAAACCATATGTTTTTCATAAATGTATTTTTTAAAGCCCTGTGATCAATGTTTGTGCCCAGTGAAGGTTAAACATGGATTTAGATGATTTTATGAAGTTTAGAAGCCTAAAAAATGATTTCACTGAGTTCAGAGACAAAACAAAAAAACAAAACACCCAAGTGACTGAGATTACTGAGAATTTGGGTAGTGAGAATTTCTTTATATTGAATAGGCTAATTTCAGGCAGAGCATGTATAATAGAAGGAGGTCTAATTAAGCGATTTCCCTTATTGCATGCAGTGGTGTTGTAGCTGTGTCTGGCCCAGGATATTAGAGGGACAAGGTGGGTGAGGTAATATCTTCTATTGGACCATTTTGTCACTCTTCCCTTATTACAGTCCATATACCCTGTGGAGTCCAGGAGGGGACTGTAGCAATACCATTGGATAGGTGTGGGATTTAAAACCAGCTCTTATATTGACCCTCAGAGCCCTATCATGGCTAAGAAGGCTGTAGTGGTCACGCCTGTTGCTCCTCCTGCCCTACAATAGTTCCCAACCACCATGCTGAAAGTATGTCCTAATTTTTTTTCATTGTTAATTCTTTTTTATATGGGTAATGGTTGATAAGTGGGCTCAAGTGTCTATGTGAAATTGTGGGTAAGGAGCTAGGTGCACATAGTCCTAGTCATTTCTGAATTGCTTTTTGCCAAGAACACTAGATAATGCTATTGCTTTGTTTTTTCCATCCTGGTATCCACACATGATGGCAACATTTAGGCCTACTTGCCCGGACATGTAGTTCATGCTAGAGATTTAGATAAATTATTCAAAGTTTAGGCTATCAATAGGGAAGGAAGGGGTTGTGACCTCTTAAATCCAGTGCAGATGGGAGATGGCAATTATTGTCTTCTGCAGATTAGAAATAAATCAGCCATTAAAAACTGATGGAGTTTTGATTGCAGGAGGGCCCAATCTCTCAGCACAAGATAGGGCCACTGTCATTTGGGTATGCATCACTGGTGACTTCTTGAAAATTTTAATTCATAATTAGAATATACTGGGGTTCCTCCTCCTCAGTCAAATAAATCCAAATTGGAAGGTAGGATTATTTGGTAACAGTTATAGGAGGAAAGGATATGCCACTTCCCATTTAGTTTCCAGTCCTGCAGTTGGATTGGAGCAGGCAGACCCCTGCACCTGTTTGAAATCAGTGTGTCTCTGCACAGGTGCAGGTGCATGGATCTGATTGCAGGATCCAGGACTTTAGCTTGCAAGGCTACCTGTCTGCAGGCATTAGCTGACAGATTTATGTTCAACAATTTGGGGGGTGGGGGGTTGCCGGTCTTGCTAAATCTTTCTTGTGTCATTCTCTCTCCCATATCCATGGCAATGATGTGATGAACAAATAATCAGAAATAGTTACTTCTAGATGGGTTATAGTAACTTGAAATAGAATGTACACAATACATATATCATATACCAACCTGTGAATACAGTACACAGTATTCCCACTCTAAGTATTCAGAACTTATGAGTTAAACCCCCAAAATAATGATTTCCCCCCAAACAATATATTTTTGGTTCTTTTTATTTGCTTTCTGGGCTTTGAGCCTTTTGGATTCATGTTTTCAAGCTTTTCTCCACAATCACGAAGGATAGAAACTTATTTTCTTTTTAAATGGCAGCTAAAATTCTCATGTGGACACATGATTCCAGGAGCTAGGGCTTTAATGAAACATACTAAATATCACAAGACTCACAATAACATTGTGAAAGTTGTCAACATGGTAATATACTTAAGCTTGAGAGAAATAATTAAATTACTCTTTTGGTGAAGGAGAAGAGGGTCTCTGGGTTTTTTTATTCAATTGTGTCATCCTTGCTTTCTTGCAAATCTATATTGTTTTGCATTAATATGACTGCACTGGGATTAGTTGTAGACATATATTAAAATCATGCATGGAGAGAATTACATGTGTGATTTCCTCCTATGCATGTTGATGGGACTGTTTTTACAATGTGTAGCCCATGCACTGAATATATGTAGCATTAACATAGTTCCTTTACTGTGAGCTAAACTAAATTCTTCACAAGTCTTCAGTCTGCTCTGCAGGTTAGTCATTTCACTTGCACTTATTTAAAATCTTTAAAATAAAAAAAACCAGTTTAGAACTTTTTCATTATATCGTAAAGAAATGATTGCATTTTATAACTTTGAAAGTAATTACAGAATTCTACTGTTAAAGGCAGTGAAAGTAGGTTTGACACATTTTCTTTAAATTACTCAACCACCTACAGCTATTATTGCCTATGACTCTTTTGAAATGAGAATAAATTTAATAGTTACAACAGCAAAGTGAAAGAGTGTGTTTGATAGATTCCCTGAACAGTTTCAACACCCACAGGTATTATTTGTAAGAAAACAATCATGCAGAGTCTTCAGCTGGTTAGAGAGGGCACAGCATTCCATCTTCACCTGACATCCTATCTGTTCTCTCAACATCCTGTGCCCCCTGCCTGCCACCCACTCCTCCCAAAACAATGCTCACTGAGAGAGGTTTGTGTGAATGGACAAGAATATGAATGTTTTTTTAAAGAAAATGAACAGTATAGAAGGTACATTGTCAAGAGGGTGAGAAAAAGAAAAACTGTCTTTAGGATTGATTAGTATTTTTCACTTTCTGTTCTAATTAATCAGTGTTATCCTTGAATTACAAGAACTACTCAATTTTAATTATTCACAGGTCTGAAAACTGATTGATTACAGGAAATAAAGAGCCAAAAGACTATTTTAAAGATCTTTATTTCTCTCTTCTCCCTTTTTTGGTCTGTTTCCCACATAACATCATTATGGTTATTTTTAAGAAATATATTTAGGCCAGAATTTTCAGGCATGGGTCAATAAACTTAAGACATTCAAGTTTAAAAATTTCAATCTTGAATATAGTAAAATGAAATACTCTGCACCGTGCTTTCTTAATGGTTCTTGTTTGATAATATAGAACTTTATTTCCCTAAATTATTTGTACACCTCTACCCCGATATAACGCGACCCGATATAACACTAATTCGGATATAACACGGTAAAGCAGTGCTCCGGGGGGGCGGGGCTGCGCACTCCAGTGGATCAAAGCAAGTTCGATATAATGCGGTTTCACCTATAACGTGGTAAGATTTTTTGGCTCCCAAGGACAGCGTTATATCGAGGTAGAGGTGTACTTATTATTTAGTATTGTATTCTGGTAGTGCCTAAAGGCCCCAAATCAGGGGTTGGGGCCACTTGTGCTAGACAGTGTGTATAGTTAAATAAAAAAAATCATCAAACTTTAGTTTTCTATATCTAGTACAGCAGTTGTATTTGAAAACAAGCTTTGTTGTTTTGGTGTTTTCAGCCGAAGGTTTCTCTTATATCCTTAGTTGTGCTTTTATCTTGCATTTTTTTCAAAAATATGACTCTTTATTTTACTTTGCAAAGTTGCTCTCCTTCCTCCTTGAATTTGGTGTGTATCTTGTAAAACACTCCTTGTGTACAAAGCGAATTGTTCAGGTCCAGTATTAGCCAGAGAAAATTAAGACTCGGAAACAATTCTCTCAAATGAGCCATCTACAGACATTTTCTTAAAAATAATTCTAATTCAAACTTTCAGTAAAAAATGGGTATGTAAATCAAAACTCAATCTACGCAGCAGATCATTGTAAGTTTCAGTGATTGCTGAAGAATTATAAGACATTGGAACAAATTCTTTAGTATATTATTTTTCCAATGTACTGGACCCAAACATACCTTTCCCTATATCCCCTCCCTCTTAAAGTATTTATTATAGCCATTGCTGGGAGAAACAGAACATCCATTTATTTAACTCTGTACAGCTGAGAATAACAAAATGCTAGGCAGGCAGGCAGTCCTTATTGAGTTAGCTACCACACTTTTCTCTTAATAAGCATACAGGGGCATTGCAGAATAGTGCTAAATCATCTGGGAGAATTGCAGCCCTTTTGCAGGCTTCACATCAATCTACTGGTGTTCTGTCTTTGGTGTCTAAACCACTGTCCATCATGTATACCAGTCTGCTGTCTCTTGGTACCATTGCTGCATGACTGGTCAAAGCTACCTCCACTCCAATTCAATCTTATATGAAAATGGTTGATGGCATATCTGTGCCACATGTGTTGAAAATGACCAGGTCTTACCCTGCTGATCTCAACTCTCCCTCCCCATTCCATCATGTGTGCAGTTTGAGAAGTGAATCACCTGACTGACTTTCTCTGAAACCCATCTTATTTCTCATAAATTACTCACTACAGTGGGCAGTCAGTCCTGGATTTTTCCATTGCTACCTGAAACAGCAACAAGGACTCTACTTGGAAAAGCTAGATTACATGCCTGAAAAGGTCTCACAGGAAGTCAACTATGTGAGAGAAGAATGTGTGGCAGTCTGTACCATGAAGTATTGTATCTCTGAGTTAACCATGCTGTTGAACTATTCCAGTTGAGTATGGGCCTTCTCCCAGAGACATATCAGGGAAGTCAGGAGTCTATGCTAACATTGCTCCTGATAAAAGTTACACCAGTTTGGCACAGTCCTATTTTATACAGCTGAATGAAAAGTCAGCTGATTTTTGCAGTATCTGCCCAGGTTGATGTTAAAGGAGAATAAAGTGTGGCAGGTGTTCATAACAGCTGTTTCAACTTAGTTAAAGGTGGGTGGGATTTGTTCCCACTTTATGCCCTGGAGCCATGTAGCGTAGCCACAGAGTATTCAGAGCAAAAACCAGATGTGAACTGAGGTTCTATTCAAATGCCTAATGGACTACAGACTGGCTGCAAATCTATATGCCTTTGATTTATGTATATGTATATCCGAAATGCAGAGTAGTATCTCTCCTGATCATGGCATCGGGAGTGAGACTTTTCTGTGAAGTTGGAATCTGGCAGGAATGGTTACTGAACTGCTTGAGGGATGGGGCAGACAAAAAGAAAATCAATGTATTAGAAGACTAGAGAATTTGAACTGTGTGAATATTTTCCCACTCCATTATACAAACAATCTTTCTTCATTATTGTTGTTAGTAGTAGTAGTAGTAGTAAACTTATATTAAGGTAGTGACCAAAGGCCCCAGTTGGGACTGGGGTCCTATTGTGCTGGGTGTTATACAAACACAAAAAAAAAAATCTCAGCCTTGAAGCTTAAAAGACACAAAATAGATGGTCTATAAAATACAAGCAAGTAAATGTGGTGAAAAATTGGCACAGGTTTATGTTTTTATTTAATTAGGGTTAGAGGTCAGGTGAGGAATGGCTGGAAAGGGGAAGTTAGTAACTAAGTGATAAGTGAGGTAGTAAATTCATAGATTCATAAGTCATAAGGGGCCATTATGATCATCTAGTTTGACCTCCTATATAACACAGGCCATAGAATGTCTCAAAATAATTCCTAGATCGTATCTTTTAGAAAAATATTCAGTCTTTATTTAAAAATTGTCAGAGATAGAGAATCCACCACAACACTAGATAAATTATTGTTCCAATGGTTAATTATTCTCACTATTAAAAATTTACACTTTATTTCCAGTTTGAATTTGCCTAGCTTCAACTTCCAGCTGTTGGATCGTGTTACACCTTTCTCTGCCAGATTGAATAGCCCATTATCAAATATTTGCTCCCCATGTAGGTACTTACCGACTGTAATCAAGTCACCTTTTAACCTTCTCTTTGTTAAGCTAAATAAATGGAGCTCCTTGGGGCTATCGCTATTAAGCATGTTTTCTAATCCTTTATTCATCCTTGTGGCTCTTCTCTGAACACTCTCCAATTTATCAACATCCTTCTTGAATGGTTGACATCAGAACTGGATGCAGTATTCCAGCAGCAGTTGCATCAGTGCCAAATAGGATGGAAAGATAACCTCTCTACTCCTACTCAAGATTCCCCTGTTTATGCATCTGAAGATCGCATTAGCTCTTTTGTCCACGATATCACACTGGGAGCACACTGTTCAGATGATTATCCACCATGACCCCCAAATCTTTTTCAGAGTCACTGCTTTCCCAGGATATTAAGTATGGCCTACATTCTTTGTTCCTAGATATAGACATTTACATTTAGCCATATTAAAATGCATGTTGTTTGCTTGCACCCAGTTTATCAATTGATCCAGATCACTCTGAATCAGTGACCTATCCTCTTAATTATTTACCACTCCCCCATCTTCAAACTTCATCAGGGATGATTTTGTTTTCTTCCAGGTCAGATAAAAATGTTAAATAGCATAGGGCCAAGAACTGATCCCTGTGGGACCCCACTGGAAATAGACCTACTCAGTGACAATTCCCTATTTACAGTTACATTTTGATACCTATCAACCAGTTTTTAATCCATTCAGTGTGTGCCATTTTATATCATTCTAGGGAGTAGGTAAAAGAATATTGGGGAAGGGTACAATTGGCAGGTATATGTTACCTGAAACCAAGATATAAGAGAGGTTGGAGTGTCTTGCTGAGAAGTAGGGTCTGGAAGAAAAGGTCCTGGCAGGGCAAACACTAAGAGCAGTCAAATTTAGATGGAATGCTTCTGTTCAAGTGGATATTTAGTGGTTGCTTATTGAGTTAGCTCATTCCTGGGTTGAACCATTGTGGACAGTCATAGGTGCAGAACTGCTGCAATGCTACTGGACCTAGCAGTTGCCCATGTCCAAAAGAACCGATTTCACATAGTTACCAAAATCAGCAACCGTCTCTCACATTGGAGAGTACTAAAAATACTGATAAAAGCCACCTGAATTGTACATCCTTAAACCCCAAAATATATTGCTATATAGGTTGCGCTCCTTCTCTCCTTTCATGCTTGAAAACTAGTACAAAAAACACACACAAGTGTTGGGCTAGCCAGCCGTCTGAAGCAGGAAGCTATTTTAGATGTGCAACTAAAGATTTAGCAAATCCCTTTATTTAGCTCCTCAGGATCATGAGCATCATCATATTGGGAGCTATGGAGCATTCAAACAAATGAGAGTTTATTGTAGACCAAGAGCCCAAAGGACATCTGGAATCAGAATAAGGTCAAAGTTCACTGAATGTGTGAAATTTCAAAATCTGCCCATCAGAAAAACAGTAAGATATTGGTCATATAATAATCAATATTCAATAATGTCTTTACCCAAAAGAGCTGTTTAAGTTTTAACAGTGGACAGTAACAATGGTGTACTGTATGTATGACTGCATGCTCTAAAGCCACTATTCAGCAAGACATTTACACATATGTTTATGTTCCGAGTCGCTGAGACTTAGGCATGTGGTTTAAGAAGCATGGGCTTCAGTACTTTCCTGAATCAGAATGTATATGCATGACCCTCTGTCTTGCCATCCTGATGATCAACAGGGTAAAACCACGTACATCACTGTCTGTCATAATAGAGAAAAAAAAATCACGAGATGTTTCCTCAGACCATGAATGTCACCAAGAAACGTACAACTCAAGAACTTCCTATAGTCATTGACTCTTTCCAAACTCAGAACTTGGGTCCACCAGCTGGTGCATCAAGTTCTAGGAAAGTAAGCCCTAAAACCCATTGCACCAAAAGCATAAGAGTTTCATGTCTGAAAACAGATCCCAATCTGCCTCCCACCTTTCTACAGTACCTCTGTTGAATGGGGATTTTCACCCCAACAATGGTGAATACAGCACAAAGCATGTCTGGGGGCAACAGTCCTATATGCAAAGACCAAGTGACCAATGGATGTCTGTATGTTTATTGGATGGGAAATCGGGTGTCACCCAAGATCAAATCAATATCAATATGTAGTCTGGTAAGCCCAGACAAGGGACTTTCAGGGTTTTAGCACCTATTGACATAGCTTTGCCAACAAAATAATTTTGTAACTGACAAATGCAGCAACTTTAAATCCTCCAAATCAGAGGTGGGCAAACTATGGCCCGCGGACCACACCCAGCCCACGGGATCCTCCTGCCCGGCCCCTGAGTTCCTGGCCCGGGAGGCTAGCCACCGGCCCCTCCCCCCCAGCCTCAGCTCACTGCACTGCCAGTGCAGCTGCAGAGTCGCAGCCTGACCCGGTGCTCTGTGCTGCGTGGTGGTGTGGCTGGCTCCAGCCGAGCGGTGAGGCTGCCTGTCCTCGGGCTCTGGGCGGCATGGCTGCAGCGCTGCCAGCCACCAGTGCTCTAGGCAGCGTGGTAAGAGGGCAGGGAGCATGGGGGGTTGGATAGAGGGCAGGGGAGTTTGGGGTGGTGGTCAGGGGGCGTGGGTGTGGATAGGGGCGGGGCAGTCAGAGGGTGGGGAACAGGGGTTGAATGGGGGTAGGGATCCCAGGGGGGAAGTCAGGAATGAGAGGAGGGGTTGGATGAGGCAGCGGGGAGCAGTCAGGGGTGGAGGGTCCGGGGCCCGTCAGGGGACAGGGAGCAGAGGGTGGTGGATGGGGCAGCAGTCCCCATGGGGCCGTCAGGGGACAGGGAACG
The DNA here is from genome assembly GCF_028017835.1 of Emys orbicularis. Taxonomy (NCBI): domain Eukaryota; kingdom Metazoa; phylum Chordata; order Testudines; family Emydidae; genus Emys; species Emys orbicularis. The sequence goes on along the minus strand of NC_088686.1, from coordinate 94,120,964 downwards.
GGGGGTTGGATGGGGCAGGAGTCCCGGGGGGGGCATCAGGGAGCGAGAAGCAGGCGGGGGTCGGATAGGGGGTGGGACCCGGGCCTTGCCTGGCTGTTTGGGGAGGCACAGCCTCCCCTAACCGGACCACTATACAATTTCGGAAACCCGATGTGGCCCTCAGGCCAAAAAGTTTGCCTGCCCCTGCTCCAAATATAGGGAAGAAGCAGAAGACAGACTTAATTAGTATTGACACATCATCTTTTAATTCCTTGTTGACCGTGGTTCACACCAAAGTTTATCAATGACAAGTCCCTATTTTATCTGTTTGAATCATCTCATTGCATTCTCATTAGGCATGTGTGTACCTACTTTAACTGGCGAGCTGTAGGCGCCATGCTACATTTGCAGTGTCCTCTGTAGTAACCAAAATGGTAAGTTGAATGAAAACTTTTCCCTTTGTTGAAAGTCTAACACATCAGCGGATCAATGGTGGAGTTGTCTTCCTCCTCCTACAGACCATATATGGATTTGGGGAGGATGAGAGAATATCAAAGTTAGCTGATATGTGGGGTTCTACCTCATGCCATGCTAGTTATCCAGAGGGAGAAGTTCTTTTCATGTTGGAGAATAGAATGTAGGCAGCCCTTCATGCATGTCTCATGCCTTCCAAATTAGGCAGATTTAGGACCAGGGCGGCAATCCTCTCTACTATTATACTAATAAATGGATATATCCAGTTTTCCACAGTCTATTCTACATTTTTTATACGTGCCTCCCATCCTATGAGCCGGAAGGCCTACTATCTTTTAATAATATTTCCTCTTCTGTATTTTAATGATCAGAGTTTAAGCAGGCAAGCAGTTTCCTAATTATCACTAAAGGAAGTATGAAAATTTGGGAATTTAAGCAGATTGCCCATCATATATCATAGTGGCAGTCACTGAGTTGATTCCAAAGTGTGAGGTTCTCTGACCAAGTGCCATTCTTTTTATTCTCTTTTTTTAATCACTAGGTTAGAATTAATTGGCCCAGTTGGTTCACATGACTTTGACCCCAGCCTGAAGGGAATCTGGAATATTGTTTTGGAGCAGCTACTAAAACCAATCCCAAGGCTTGCTGAATCTGCCCTTCTCTGTGGAGCTGCATCAATGTATGAGGCCTGGTCTACACTAGGAGTTTACTTTGGTATAGCTACGTCTCTCAGGGCTTGAAAAAGCCACACCCCTGACAGATGTAGCTATACCAACCTAACCCCTGGTGTAGACCAATGTTAGTTTGCCGGAAGAATTCTTCTGGTGACCTAGCTACCACCTCTTGGGGAGGTGGATTACCTATGCTGATGAGAAAAGCCCTCCTGTCAGCATATCTACACTACAGTATCTACACTGATGCGCTACAGTGGTGTAACTGCAGTGGTGCAGCTGCACTGCTGCAACGTTTTAAGTGTAGACAAGCCCTGAGTTCCTTTGTTTCTTTTTCATCTGAGAGTAGTGTTGGAGTTAGTTGCATTTCATTTCTTTCTTTCTTTTGATGATACCATTTTAGGGGACAAAATTATCTGCTGGTGTAGCTCCAGATAATACAGCAGATAATTTGGCCCTGTTCTCCAGATTCATAGAACTGGTATTATTTATTGCTCTTTTGTAAGAGTAATATAATTTTTTTCAGGGGAGTAAGATATATTATCTTTTTATTGATATATCAAAATGCAGTGTGCTCTTGAGCACTCATTAGCAGCAATAGTAGAAGTTGTAAAGGCAGTAGCTTTTGATCAGCAGAAATAACACGAGGATCATCTGCATATATAAATTTTGTCGAAGCTATTCTGCCTCTCATTTTAAAGCCTAAAGAGGAATGTGAATACCCACTGATGGAACATGCCTTTTGTCAGAATATGGTATAAATAGGGGTGTGTCTACTGGGGTGACGTCATTGCATATTTGCAATCTTTTTAGTTCTTCATATTATGTTTCTGTATATAATTAATGTAATAAATTATCAAGACTGATTATAATTTAGCATTTAGTGTATTAATTAGGGCTGTCAATTAACCGCACTTAACTCACGCCATTAACTCAAAAAATTAATCATGATTAATCGCAGTTTTAATCGCACTGTTAAACAATAGACTACCAACTGAAATTTATTAAATATTTTGTTTTTCTACATTTTCATATATACTGTATTCTGTGTTGTAATTGAAATCAAAGTGTATATTATTTTTGATTCTAAATATTTGCACTGTAAAAATGATAAACAAAAGAAATAGTATTTTTCAATTAATCTCATACAAGTACTGTAATGCAATCTTTTCACTGTGAAAGTGCAACTTACAAATGTAGATTTTTTTTGTTACATAACTGCACTCAAAAACAAAACAATGTAAAACTTTGTAGCCTACAAGTCCACTCAGTCCTACTGCTTATTCAGCGAATCACTAAGACAAACAAGTTTGTTTACATTTACAGGCGATAATCTGCCCTCTTCTTATTTACAATGTCAACAGAAAGTGAGAACAGGCATTTGAATGGCATTTTTGTAGCCAGCTTTGCAAGTTATGCTAAACATTCATATACCCCTTCATGCTTCGGCCACCATTCCAGAGGACATGCATCCATGCTGATGATACCCGTTAAAAAATAATGCGTTAATTAAATTTGTGACTCAACTACTTGGGGGAGAATTGTATGTCCCCTGCTCTGTTTTACCCACATTCTGCCGTATATTTCATGTTATAGCAGTCTTGGATGATGACCCACCACATGTTGTGCATTTTAAGAACACTTTCACTGCAGATTTGACAAAACGCAAAGAAGGTACCAATGTGAGATTTCTAAAGATAGCTACAGCACTCGACAAAAGGTTTAAGAACCTGAAGTGCCATCCAAAATCTGATAGGGACGAGCGGTGGAGCATGCTTTTAGAAGTCTTAAAATAGCAACACTCCGATGCGGAAACTATAGAACCCGAACCACCAAAAAAGAAAATCAACCTTCTGCTGGTGGCATCTGACTCAGATACTGAAAATGAACATGCGTCGGTCTGCACTGCTTTGGATTGTTACCGAGCAGAACCCGTCATCAGCATGGACACATGTTCCCTGGAATGGTGGTTGAAGCATGAAGGGGGACATATGAATCTTTCGCGCATCTGGCATGTAAATATCTTGCGACGCTGGCTACAACAGTGCCATGAAAACACCTGTTGTCTGACTACGCCAAAAGAATGACAGGAGACATTAGATATGGGTTTAATCAGGCCGCATCTTTATTATTAGATGTCTGGGACTAACCCGGTGGATAAAATGTGCAGTGCGGGTGAAAATCCCCACAATTCACTGGGGGGGGGGGGTGAGTGCTTTTCTCAGGCGTCCCCCCCCCCACACCTTTCCATTCATGTCCCTTCAGCAGATCCACTGCTGGGACCCTCCAATTCCAGCCAATTCTGGGGGGGGGAGAGAACTTCCATCTGCTCCCCCCTCTTTTCATCCAGGTCCCTCCAGCAATTCCCTTGCCGGGATCTTACTGACCATCCCCGCTCGTAGGAGGGGTTAAGGCAGACTATAATGATGGGGGGTTGGCTCCCTGCTGTACCAATCAGAGGAGTCCCCAACTGCCCCCAGATTGCTCAATTACCAAGAACCTCTCCTTAATTCCTTTTCCAAGCCATTTATCCGTTCTTTTGTGCCTTAATGTATGGCGTACCTGCACTGAACATCTGCTATACACTTAAATAAAGAGTTGCGACATATGGCCTACCGCCCGTCATGCTATGCATGAACAGACCCCACCTGAACCTGCTGCGAGGAAGGAGAAAACCCTCCCACTGCACCTGGCCAATATGGTGGTAAGGGAAAAATTCCTTCCCAGCCCCCCTTAATGGGGCGGCTAGCATAATGCCCACAGCAGATATAGCTAAACACCCGGCATATTTCTGACCTAAATAGGGAGTGGAGGGTGGGTGCTGCCCAGCCTGTTCCGAGTGAATGAGGGGAGGGGCCAGGCCCAGGCTGACCTTTTTAAACCCCTCATTCCTAGGTGGTGAGTCATCCACCACACTGACTGCTTTTCCAGCAGTTTTACATCCCCCACCCCACAAGCCAGAAAGCATTGCCCTCTGCTCCCGGCCAGCCAGACAACCCCCCTCCTCCCCGCCTACTTAAAGTGCAGGGCGGTGATTCTCACTTTCAGAGGACATTGTAAACAAGAAACCGGCAGCATTATCTCCTGCAAATGTAAACAAACTTGTTTATCTGAGTGATTGGCTGAACAAGAAGTAGGACTGAGTGGACTTGCAGGCGCTAAAATTTTACATTTTATTTTTGAATGCAGGTTTTTTTGTACATAAGTCTACGTTTGCAAGTTCTGCTTTCACGATAAAGAGATTGCACTACAGTACTTGTATTACTATTTTTCAATTCACTTATTTCTTTTGTTTTTTTTCAGGGCAAATACTTATAAAAATAAATATAAAGTGAGCACTGTACACTTTGTATTGTGTTGTAATTGAAATCAATATATTTGAAAATGTAGAAAACATCAAACAATATTTAAATAAATGGTATTCTATTATTAACATTGTGATTAATCGTGTGATTGATCACAATTATTTTTTTTAATCGCGTGATTGATCACGATTAATTTTTTTAGTCGCTTGATAGCCCTAGTATTAATAAAATACACCTCATACAGTAGCATCAGTTGTGGGGCTTTAAATTAAGTATCCCTATAGCTGGCAGAGTGAGTGGTTCATATGAATTGTCCCATATAGGAATGTTTTGCTGTCGTATTTAAATTTCTGACTGCTAAGGGGAGGGAACATTCTCTGGTTAAAGCACAGGACTGGGGGTCAGAGTCTATTCTCACTCTGGCAAATACATCCTGTGTGATATAAGACTGTTCATTTAACTTCTCGTTTCAGAGTAGCAGCCGTGTTAGTCTGTGTCCACAAAAAGAACAGGAGTACTTGTGGCACCTTAGAGACTAACAAATTTATTTGAGCTCACAGCCCATGAAAGCTTATGCTCAAATAAATTTGTTAGACTCTAAGGTGCCACAAATACTCCTGTTCATTTAACTTCTATGTCTCGATGTCCTGATCTGTAAATAGGTATAGTAATATCTACTGTGCCTCAACAGATTGTCATGGTGCCTACTTCTATTCAGCCAGTAAATATCTTGATCCGAAGGAGTCCCTGCGTGGCCAATAAAAATGCTGTATATTATGCTCTAGAGCTTGCAAGCATTGGGCTCCACCATGTTATCAAGGGAATTGCAGAGGTGTAGGACATCAACTGAGAAAGACTTACTGCTAGGTGTGGAGTGTTTTTAACCTCAGGAACCAACAGCAAGAGCTGCCTAGATTATCTTGATTGCGAGTATGGGGCATAAGGGGAACTGTTATTCAGCTTGTGCGGGTAAGCACAATACTAGGTTTTTCAGTATATGCAGTGATACAGTCTTGCACATTTAATAATGAGATTCAACCCTGCTATTTCAGTTTCTGCAGCTTATACAGTAGGATGTCTTCTATTTGCCTTAGCTACCTGGAGACCCCATATTTAACAAGCAAACAGAATACTTAAAAATCAATGATAATCCATTGCAAAATATACTTTTATTAATTAAAAAGTGTAGTTTTATTTATTTATGCTTCATGGGATTATAGTAATTATCCTATAGTATATTCTATAAAATAATGATGTTTTTAATTATGAGATTTCACTTCACTACTATTAAATAGTTGCTGCTAAGTGTGGAGAGATGAATAGGTTTTTGTTTTCAAATTAATGAAATATCAACTAATAAAATGGGTATTAGTATGGACCTAATGTATAATGAAAAGTAATGTTCATGTGAATTTCTGAAATTGGTATTTAAGTAGTCTGTCTATCAAATTCCATTGAGAGGGTGGTGCGTGGCTAAGTATTTTTTATAGATTCATAGATTCTAGGACTGGAAGGGACCTTGAGAGGTCATCGAGTCCAGTCCCCTGCCCGCATGGCAGGACCAAATACTGTCTAGACCATCCCTAATAGACATTTATCTAACCTACTCCTAAATAGCTCCAGAGATGGAGATTCCACAACCTCCCTAGGCAATTTATTCCAGTGTTTAACCACCCTGACAGGAACTTTTTCCTAATGTCCAACCTAGACCTCTCTTGCTGCAGTTTAAGCCCATTGCTTCTTGTTCTATCCTTAGAGGCTAAGGAGAACAAGTTTTCTCCCTCCTCCTTATGACACCCTTTTAGATACCTGAAAACTGCTATCATCTCCCCTCTCAGTCTTCTCTTTTCCAAACTAAACAAACCCAATTCTTTCAGCCTTCCTTCATAGGTCATGTTCTCAAGACCTTTAATCATTCTTGTTGCTCTTCTCTGGACCCTCTCCAATTTCTCCACATCTTTCTTGAAATGCTGTGCCCAGAACTGGACATAATACTCCAGCTGAGGCCTAACCAGCGCAGAGTAGAGCGGAAGAATGACTTCTCGTGTCTTGCTCACAACACACCTGTTAAAACATCCCAGAATCATGTTTGCTTTTTTTGCAACAGCATCACACTGTTGACTCATATTTAGCTTGTGGTCCACTATAACCCCTAGATCCCTTTCTGCCGTACTCCTTCCTAGACAGTCTGTTCCCATTCTGTATGTGTGAAACTGATTTTTCCTTCCTAAGTGGAGCACTTTGCATTTGTCTTTGTTAAACTTCATCCTGTTTACCTCAGACCATTTCTCCAATTTGTCCAGATCATTTTGAATTATGACCCTGTCCTCCAAAGCAGTTGCAATCCCTCCCAGTTTGGTATCATCCGCAAACTTAATAAGCGTACTTTCTATGCCAATATCTAAGTCGTTAATGAAGATGTTGAACAGAGCCGGTCCCAAAACAGACCCCTGCGGAACCCCACTTGTTATGCCTTTCCAGCAGGATTGGGAACCATTAATAACAACTCTCTGAGTACGGTTATCCAGCCAGTTATGCACCCACCTTATAGTAGCCCCATCTAAATTGTATTTGCCTAGTTTATCGATAAGAATATCATGCGAGACCGTATCAAATGCCTTACTAAAGTCTAGGTATACCACATCCACAGCTTCTCCCTTATTCACAAGACTCGTTATCCTATCAAAGAAAGCTATCAGATTGATTATTTTCTGCACAATATTGTGCAATTAATGCACCTGTCTTTTTGAGAAAAAGATCTATACGAGAAAACAATATGCAAATTTTAAAAACGGACTATGGGAATTCTCGTTGGGGTTACAAAAATCTGTATGTAGACGTTTTAACCCTTTCAGACCATAGCATTTGTCATAGCAATGTCATAGCATTTAGCATTATAGTATTATATCCTTTACTCTTACCCCACCCCCTGTTTTTTCTTTAAATAAATGCATATATTTCTTATGTCACATAAACCAGAATTTAGTCTTGACGATTACGGCAAATGTCACTGAACAATGGACATTACATGCAGGAAAGCAACCTGATGTCAGAAAAGATAACAATCAAGGCAATATTTTCTAATAGCAATAAAACTTACATTGTTTTAAGTTACATAAGATTTTTGTGGGAAACTCACTATCTTCTACAGAAAGGTGTAAGTAAGGATTATGCAGGCCCTTAACCCTTTAAATAAAGTTTATTCACTGCATGTGTAAACCAGAATATTTATGCTGGAAATGACTTTTAATGTTTTTCAGCATGTAAATACATAATACCACCGTGCTTAGTTTGTAAAACATGTACAGTGCTCAGCAAAATGAGGTGAAATTGACATAGGCATTTCAGCTCTTGAAAGCACTTTACTTCTCTTCAGATTAAAAAGAAATAGCCCACAATGCTGACAATTTTTTCAAAATGTAAGTGTCTGCAATGTGTTCAAGACAATCACCTACTTGCCACATTTGATTTACAGTTATAACAATATATTTCTAAAAACTAAACTTCACATTCTACATTTTCTGCTTCTAATAATGGTATATATAGCTATTTTTCAGAAACTGTTAGGGAATGCACATAATTTATGTGTGCCCCTCTTTAAATTTTAAGAAAAAATTCAATACAAAAAGGTGTAGTCAGGTGTTGGAGTTCCATTCAATGAGGACATTAACCCACTAATCTTCTTACTCCTTTTCTTTGAATGCCAATCACAGGATGCAGATGCCATGCTCTATAAGACATTTTTTCCAGCGCTGGCATCTGGCTCCATTGTAGACTCCGCTGGCAGTTCTGTCAGTGGTTCTGGAGTAGCCTCTGGCTCTATCACATGATTAAGCTGCAGATGGACTGTCAAGACTGCCTTATCATCTTTGACGCCATTTTTCTTTTAATGTCTTTTTATTATTTGAATATTTATGGTATTTGTCTATGAAGTAGGATATTTGTACATTCCTCACAAAGGGCTGTTCACTGCCCTTTCAGCAATAAATTTACAAGTCTCACATACGGTATGTTTTTAGAGAAAATCTGTGCATTTCTGCTTATGCTGCTTACATGTGTTACAATGTACCTTTCCAATTTATTGCATCCCACATAACTTCTGAGTTTTGTATTTCATGACACCTAAATCCATCTTTAAAAGTACTTACTTATCAATAGCCATCACTCACATAAATGTTGTGTTTAGGTGAGGAAAGCTGCAAACTTTTATTTAAGATACTTAAGATGTTAGTATCTATTCTGTATGAGAACTGACTTTTGTTTATGAATGAATAAAATCCTTAGAATCTGTGTTACAGCAATAGATCTGTATGCCTTTTTTTAAGACTGCAAACATTTCAAGCTGTTCCTGTGACAATATGTTCCAAACATGTTTCTTTGTGCTATCAAATAAAATGCCTGTATGGTGACCCAAATGTTACATTTTTCAATTTCTAAATCTTCCCTGTTATTGAGTAAACAGCAATTACTGTATATGTAGATGTACGTTATCTAATGAGATTTTGGGGATTCAGATGAGATATAAATTAATGATGAGCTGCTGTGTTTAGAAGGTAAGTTCTTGATAGACAGTAAGGTCATCTCTTGGTCCTTACTAGTTTAAACTTATACTTAAACATGCTAGCTTTTATCCTTACAAAAATCTTTTCAACATAGAATCCTTTTCTTTTCTAGATCAGCATATACGTTGCTAAATTCTCTTCTAAAGATTTTTCTTTTTAATTCTCCAATGCATATCTACAGTACATATTATCATACTACTTAAGAACTGCCTAGTAATTTTTGTCTTCATAACACTCTCAAATTAATATTTGCATAAATACCTTCAGATTGTTTCATCAGATTGTTTAATGTGGTTCTCCTTTAAAGATTATAGCATTTTCTAGTAAATTGTAAATTATGGAAACAAAGTATGACTAGTTAAGTTTGGCAATTTCTTTGCCAAATAGCCATTGTTTTACTGTTCATTTGTTCAAAAGATTACCTTTTAAATTAGTGAACTAAAATGAAAAAGTGCATGTTTCTGTTCTCTTATTTGTAACCCATAATTTTCCTAAGGCCAATTTAAGGTATATTGTCTTTTAAAATGACATTAAATTAGACCTCAGTCATCTGCTTCCTGTCACTTTCTATTATTTTGTACTTGTTCATCAATCCTTGGGGGAAATCAAAGCCTGTGTGGCTCCCATCTGAATCTGCATAATTCTCAGTGATGGCTCAGTCAGGAGATGCCTCCTCATGATATTTAAATTTCTACCATAACTAGAGCCATTAACCCTTTGATAACATTATCATTCCAATACACCTTTTTAATATGCATTTTATTATTAATTTTGAACAATCAAAACCATTATCTTAAATTTTAGTCCCAATATGTGACGCAGTTTGATATTTACCAGAATATTTATAAATTCTTTTTTATAATACTAGTAACACAGTAAATATTTCATTCATATATGCATTTTATACTTTAAGTTCACTATACCCTCACTATACAGCCAGTTGATATAATAATGTCTTGGACTCCTGTTTCTTGGCTCTCACAATAAATCTTAGTATAATTATCCTAGTTTTATAACAGGTTAAGCATTCAAATGATTTGGCTCCTAGGAATCATGTTCTAATTATGGTTGTGTTATTTGAAAAACTGCCATGGCAACTTACAATAGCTATTGGATATTGGAAAACTGATACAATAAATGGTCCACCTGAAGCACGCATTTACAGTTACCATGAATTATAATTTTAGGACCCAATCCTTGAGTTTCTTAGGGCCACTTCGTGGTGCTCCATTAGCGCAAAGCATAGCTAGTGACAGAAAGATCACCATAGTGTTGGGAGATGTTCTAAGGGTGTTGTAGCTCTGCTGATTCTATGTTGCCTCTCTCAGTTGCTGAGATGGGGGAGGGGCATAGCTGGAAGAAAGAGGGCAGGGCCAGTGCTTCTCTGCATCTTGGTGCTTCAAGGCTTCTGTAATGGCCTTTTGGGGCCATTGGCAGACAGAATAATTGAGTGTGTCCTTATGCCAGGCAACCAGCCTGGAGCACAGCTGTGTCAGGCTCAGGGGAGTGCTATGGAAGCTTTAAGCTACTGTTGCATCTACCCTGCCCCCTGAACTCCAAGTTGTACAAGGATCAGGGTCTTAGTGTTTTATTTTTCCTATTTATGAAATAAAACTGTCACTATCCTCAAAGGTGCAATACAATAAAAACTAATGGACATAATGCAAAGAAGAGACTCCTGCCAAAAATTGTGAAATTTGCAAAGATTAGCCACAACTCTATTAACAGAACCACACAAACTTCTACTATTCAAAGAGAGGTTGTACCCATCATTTAACCATCGGGATGGGAATTTCCTATCTTCACCTATCCTGGTTTACCATACTAGGGCATCATAAGTAGCTATTTGCTTTAACCATTTGTGTATACAAATGCATAAGCTGCCTGACTCTTTCTTTGAGAGCTTGGGCCTCTCTTGCAGCAAGCTTCCATTAGCCACTACTGTTGTCTTCTGGAATTTGTGAGATAAATGACTCTGTCTCCAAGCCAAATAAGTCTGAGGAGGCTGTGAACCCATCTTACAGTTTAGGTTGTTCATCTAACGTTCTTGCAAAATTCTGTTTACCACAGGGTGTTTCTTACTAGCTGCCTGTTTCTTTGGCCAAAATACACTATTGTGCCAAACAATCTCTATGGGCCCATCTGGGTGACATCAAGATGGGTGGTTAGAAATGTAAATAGATGGCTTAAAGAAAGGGTGGCATTCCCTTAGTACAGACTGCATCATCTGGGAACCTGAGCATGGAGACTCAAGTGGTAGCATAAATACAGAAGGAATGAGTACCATATTTATCAGTGGCTGCCCCATCTGCAGAGGTGACCAGCAGAAGCTGTATCAGAAACTGGTACATGGTCAAGAGGACCAATCACTTTCAAGGAACAGCAAACCTCTGAAAGAAGGACATAATGGAGGGTGGCACTCAGTTCCTGTGACTGGATATGTAAGCTCATCCAGGAATCATGGCATGGTGATAATTGATCTTCTGTCCCAATGGTAATTTAAAAAAAAATTATTGGTAGAACTCAGTGGTTCTGCCTGAGACTCTCCAATCAGTAGCACACCCTTCAGCCTCTTGCTGGTTAACTCAGAATGTCTGGGAAAATGTAATGGTGATAGTGGACCAGGAGAGCTTGCACTCACTGCCACAGCTGGTAGTGTTTTCTCTCAGGATGTACAGGATGTTAGAGGACATCTGATCCTGAGCTGTTTGTTGATTCCTGGTCACACACTGTTATTAACTACAAAGGAATTGCCCAGGTAGGGTGCTGGTATGTGGACAATAAAACTTGTAGCTACCAGGTGAGAAATGACGGAGGAATGTTCAAATCCCTTCTCTCATGTTGCCAAGGTAAATCATTCAATTTGTATCTGAGGAACTGGCCTTAAATCACTGAGCCCAATAGATTGACTGAAACACAGAAATCTATAAGGAATCGCTCTGTAAGCCTCCTTTTGCTTAGAGCAATGGATTGTCCCATGAGACTTTGCTCTGCCAGGTAATAAGGTATTATTGAGTCTCCCCCATCTTCCATGGCTCCCAGCCTGTTCCAGGCACCAACTGATGTGATAGTAAATGCCATTATTCACTCCCTGATCATGGAGAGAGAGATTTCCTGTTATATCCAGTTTACACTGAGGGGCTGTCAGGGAACTGGTTATACATCCTTAATTTTCTGTCTAGCCCCAGATCTAAAGGCTGGTAGTGGTCCCAAAGTGACCATTATAGCTGGTAGTGGTCCCAAAGTGACCATTACAACCTGGGGTTGCCAGAGTTTATAACCCTCCATCCATTCCCCCAGCACAATCCCAGCACTGAGGCTTCAGAGATGACAGCATAAGAGCTGGTAGAATCTTGATAGGGGAGTTACAGTTAGTCTCCACTCTCTTTATGCCATGCGAGTGAGAATCTTCCAGGGAGATATTGGACCAGAAAGAGATACTGTGACAGATTGTGATTGACCTTTCCATGGTGATCAGAAGGAAGGAGCCTCATCTACACTCAAGTGCCCCATGCAAGAGGCAGTCATGACTGCAGTCGCTGCATTTGGTAAAGCACAAAGAGTACTTCCTCCATGCGCTGTTTGGACTTGCACATCACCCTAAAGGGGCCAAGAAGGAGGCAATATTGTCAAGAGAGCAGGCACCCTCCTCACACTTTGAGAGGGAATCTGTCCAGATATAGCCCACTATAGCTAAGATGGTTGAGAACATAATCCTGCACCAGTCTTATTGACTAAAGGGACCTGGACAAGTGTTGGCTGATTATGTGGCTCCCATCTGGTTATCTCACTACAATATGACTTTTTTTTAATCCTTCAAAGTTTCCCCACAAATGGCAATGGCTACTATGAATAGAAAATGTTCTAGCAAAACCTTGTTCAGTGTGTCAAGACTTCATTTGATATACTCTAGTATCTAAGCCACCCCTCTGAGTACAGCTGGATATTGGGCAAAAGATGCCATTATGAACATTGTAGTTGGACACCATTCCTTCCCATTTAATTGCCCCAGGACAGGTTCTTCCACTGCCAAATCCTCTTGTATTTTCTGAGTTATCCTGATGTAATGGTGAGGATCAAGGGAACCCATACTGGCTGCATAAAGATACCAGTGGAGGTTGCATCCGGTGGTCACCACTTCGCAGATGAATGCTAGCACTCCCAACAAGGCCTTAACCTGTTTCACCTTTCTGGCCTGCCAGATACCATATTCTTTAACTAGTTTGTCCTATGGGAGCTCTGCCTCAAAAAACAATTTGTTTCCCTCTGTCCTAAAAAACTCAAAGTGAGGCCTCCATCTTTGCTGCTATCAATGATCCCTTCCAATTGATCTGTAAGTTTCTAAAATGTGAAAAGCTAATATTAGCCAACCAAAAGAGGACCAGAGTTGTTCAGGATACTAAGTGAATGAAGCAAGAATGGCTTCCCTGGCTACAGCCCACTCCATGGAAGTTCTGAAGGCTCCAAACACTCTATGCACCTCTGAGCAAATCATTTGCTTTTGAATTAGAACAATAAAACAAAATCCTGGGGAGGACTTGATGACATCTGAAAAGAAGACTTGATTTGGTATTCATCTAGGTAGGTAAATCTGGGTATCTATCTATCACTCATTATCTTGCTATTTCTACCACTTGTTTAAATGGCTGATAATGCACTTTAGAGGCTTCAGAGTTAGTCAGTAAGCTTAATAGATTTTAAGGCTTGTAGGGACCACTGTGATCATCTAGTCTGGCCACCTGTATAATATAGGCCATAGAATTTCACCCAGTAATCGCTGCATCAAGTCCAGTAACTTGTGACTGAAGTACAGCATAACTTTTAGAAGACATCCAATATTACCTTAGATTTTGAGGGATGAAAAACATCTCTTGATAAGTTGTTCCATTGGTTAATCATGCTCACTATTAAAAATTTGCACCTTATTTCCAATTGGAATTTCTCATGCTTCAGGTTTCAGCCATTGAATCTTGTTATGCCTTTGCTAAATTAAAGAGTATTCTACTCTGAGATATCTTCTCCAGAGTGTTTGCTAAGGTAGTCTTGGGGTTAAGAAATTCTCCTGGTGTTCTGTTCTTTGAAGGAGCTCTGTACACCAATGCAAGGAGCAGTGACAGAGGAACCTGCAAACAGGGGAGTTTGAGTGGGAGTTTGTAAGGTGAGTCTTGGGGAGGAAGCGTGTGGTGTTCTGGTTTTGTTTTGTGTGAGTGGTTTTGGTTTTTTGTTTTGTTTTGTTTTTTTTGACAGGAGCTTAGGAGGGAAGGCTATGACAGCTACAGAGGCAGCAGTGGTAGTGACCAAAGAAATAAGATGAAGATGACTGGATGTGGAAGCTGCGGTATGTACATTATCTTGAAATGGGTAACTGAAAAAGTGCTTCATTGATATAAAGTGCTGCCTGATAAAGCTGATGGAAGAGAAGTTCTGAGGTTTGGAGATGCAGGTAGAAACTATGGTTCAGTTTCAAAGGGGATTGGAACAGATGATGGAGGGAAGGCAAGAGGAAGCTGAAGGGATAACTCAAGACTCACAGATGCAAGCTGAGCTGGAGAATGGTGAGGGTAAACTGCTGGATGAGGAAAGTGAACAGTGGAAGCATGTGACTACGAGAACAAGGCAGAGGAAAAGACCGGCTAGCGAAGAAGAAATAGAGCTCTGGAACAGGTTTGCTTAGTTGGAAAATGAAGAAGGGGTGCAGCAGATATTAACAGAAGGTGAGAGAGCAAGGAAGAAGAGAAAAGCAGCTAGTCCTACAAGAAGAGGGGAAGAATCAATGGGGATAACCAGAGTTTGGAGCCCCAGGAGTCTAGAGGATGACTTGCAGAAGATTGCAAGTGAGAACAAAAAACAAGAGGACTTTCAGCCAGAAGAACAGAAGGGAGAAGGCTGGAGAATTGCATCAACACCAGGAAGAGGCAGGTCTGTGTGATTGGGGACTCCCTTCTAAGAAGAACAGACAGGTCTCTCACCAGAGCTGATATGGAGAATAGAAGGGTGTGCTGGCTGCCAGGAGCTAAGATATGGGATGTGATTCTCAGGCTGAAAAGGATCCTAATGGGAGCAGGAAAGAATCAATTGATTGTCATTCACGTGGGAACAAATGATACAGCTAGATTCTCATTGGAATACATCAAGGGAGACTATGTCAGACTGGGGAAGACATTTAAAGAAATGGAGGCTAGGTAATCTTCAGTGGGATTCTGCCTTCAGCAGTGGTGCTGTAAGGAGACTTTGGAATATTTGATCACTGGGAGGCATTCACAGACAGAGGGTTGTTCTCATGGGATGGACTCCACCTGAGTAGAGACGGAAATAGACTTCTGGGATGGAGATTGGCACAACTCATTAAAACAGCTTTAAATTAGGAATTCAGGGGAAACGGGCAGGAGATGTTCATATAATCTTCACACCTGATTCTAACATTGTGCAGGAGAAAAATCAAGTAAGAGAGGATACAGCAATGGAGAAAGGAACAACACAGTGTCGGAGAATGGACATCAAGAGGAAAGATAGTGCCAATATCAATTACATGAATAGTCAAGCGATACTGGCAATAGAAAAGCTGTACTAATTGGGTGAGGAAACTAGACAAAGCTAAGCAGAAATAACTAAGATAACTGTACACCAATGCAAGGATCCTGGGTAACAAAATGGAGAAACTAGAACTACTGGTTCAGAAGTGAAACCAGACGTGATAGGGATAACAGAAACATGGTGGAATTATAGTCATGACTGGAGCACAGGTACTGAAGGATATGTGCTGTTCAGGAAAGACCAAAATAAATGTAAAGGTGATGAAGTAGCATTGTATATTAATGATGGGGTAGACTCAAGAAATTAGAAGTGATGAAATGGATAAAATGGAATCTGTTTGGACAAAATCACTTTGGGGAAGAAAGCTAACAGAGGCCCACTGGGATACTGCTTGGTGTCTGCTAAAGACCCCCCAGGCTCCAATTTGGATATGGATAGAGACCTCTTTAATATTTTTAATGAAATAAATACTAGTGGTAATTGTGTGATTATGGAAGATTTTAACTTCCCAGATATAGATTGGAGGACAAGTGCTACTAATACTAGGGTCCAGATAGTCCTGGATGTGATAGCTGACAGATTTCTTCACCAAATAGTCACTGACCCATCAAGAGGTGATGCCATTTTAGATTTAGTATTGGTAACTAGTGAGGACTTCAAAGAAGAACTGGTTGTAGAGGACAGCCCTTGGTTCGAGTGATCATGAGCTAATTCAGTTTAAATGGAAGGATAAACAAAAATAGGTCTGCAGCTAGGGTCCTTGATTTCAAAAGGACAGACTTTAAAAAATTAAGGTAATTAGGGAAGTGGACTGGACTAAAGAACTCAAGGAGCTGAATGTGGAGGAGGCTTGAAATTACTTTGTCAAAGTTGCAGAAGGTATCTGAAGCCTGCATCCCAAGAAATGGGGAAAAAAATTAATAGGAAAGGGTTGCAGACCAGAGTGGATGCACAAGTATCTCAGATAAGTTATTAAGAGAAAGCAGAAAGCCTAGAAGGAATGGAAGATGGAAAGATCATCAAGGAAAGCTACCTCTTGGAGTTCAGAAAATGTATGGAAAAAGTGAGAACTGCCAAAAGCCAAGCAGAATTGGACCTTGTAAAGGAAATTAAAACCAAAAGTAAAAGGTTCTATAGCCATATAAATAAAATGAAAACAAGGAAAGAACAAGTGGGACCACTAAGGGATGGATGGAGATTAAAGGTAGTCTTGGCATGGGCCAACACCTGAACAAATACTTTGCCCCAGTTTTTAATAAGGGTAATGAGGAGCTTAGGCGTAATGGGAGAGTGGCTAAAATCAAACAGCCCAATGGGACCTGTAGTGGCTTAGTGGTAGGTTAGTGGGAGGCCACTCTGCCTCACTACATCAGTGGGCACCGCCCACAGTCAGGGAATCAGCAAAGTCTGGTGTGAGGTTCCAGGGTGAAGCAGACTCACAGTCTTAAGGGGCTCTGGCTTTCAGGCCAGAAAGACTATAAGCAGTCTATGTGCTCCAGCCCTCAGGCAAGGCAGAGCAGTAAAGGTTCAGGGCCTCAGGCCCTTGGGCAGGGCAAATCACCAACCAGGGCTCTGGCCCTCAGGCAGGGCAGAGCAATTAATAGTCTGGGGATCTGGCTCTTAGGCAGGGCAGAGCAGGAAATAGTCTAAGGCTCTGGCCCTGAGGCAGGGAAGAGCACCAGTCGTGCCTCCTGGCTCTGGAAGACAGCCAACAAACGCATGCCTCTTGGCCTATAGGTGGGGAGGCTGCCACCCCAGGGGTGGGGTGACAGTGGTAGGGAGACATGGGCCAATCCTGCTCCACCAGGTGCCAGTCCAGGGCCCTAACAGTGGCGGAGGATTCCATTATGGGGTCAGCAGGGATCCTGGCCACAACATGCCGACTGGGTTTCAGGCAGCAATGCAGCCAGACTGGAGTCGACTGTCCCTGGGCCACTTCCTACCTTCCCCTTGGGGTGTACCTGGATCCGTGGGGTGTCCACTGTTTCCCCAAGGTATATGGCCAGTGGCAGTCCCAGCAACTCCTCCGTGCCTGGGTTGGCTGATGGCTCCAGCAGTTCTGGCCAGTCCTCAGCTCGGTGGGGCTCCTCTTTGGTCTCCAGTCTCAGGAGCGGGCGGGAGGCGTCTGCAGCCCAACTGAGCTCCAGGACCCACCCTTCATACGTCCTGTCCCACCTCTTAACTTTCAGAGGAGGGGTGGGCCCGGCCTGGCTCTGCCCACCTGAGCTCAGAGAGTGGTCCCTTCCACTCTGGTTCAGTGGGAGGCCACTCCACGCACTACAGGACCAAATTGGGGGCCCAAAGAAAAGATTTTTAATGAATCCCTAAACTGAGAGGCCATCCCCTATGAGTGGAGAATTACTAATATAGTATCTATTTTTAAGAAAAGGGAAAAAAGTGGTCTGGGAAACCGTTGTATGTGAGGTCTTGGAACAAATTTTGAAAAAGAAAGGGAAGCACCAGAGAAGGGGGTCGGCTTATGAACGGATATGAACGGGTATAGAGAGGGAGAGGTGGGACACAGCCCCTCCCCGCAACAGAGGGAGCAAGGAGAGGCAGCACAGCCAGCAGAGCCAGAAGGGAAGAGGTGGAGCCAGAGTCTCTGCTTCTGGCCACGCTGCTCTCCCCCCAGCCTCCGAAGCAGCTGCAGCTCCGGGGCTGGCAGGCTGCAGCCATGCCGCTCAGCCCCGCCCCCCCAGAGCAGGCTGTGGCCACGCTGCCCGGCCCGCTGGAGCACGCTGCAGCCGTGCTGCCTGACCCAGCCCGCTGGAACATGCTGTGGCCGCGCCGCCCGGTCTGGCCAGCCGGAGCAGGCTGCAGCCACGCTGCCCAGCCTGCTGAAACAGCTCCAGTCAGGCCAGAGACATCCTTCCCTCGCCCTCCCCAGATAAGGTGGGAAGGGATGGGATGGGGAGAGTGTGAGGGTCCCGGGCTAGGGGTGGGGTCATGTGGGGGATGGTCACAGGGGTTACTCCCCTGACTCCCAGCTTCTCCCCTCCAAAAAAATTTCCCCACCAGTTGCTGTCCGGGCCCGTCAGGGTAAGCAGCTGGCGCACCGGGACACTTTGTTTACTTAGGTTTACCTCCGTGCCTGCGGACGCTCGAGGTAAACAAACCATCTCGGCCCGCCAGTGGCTTATCCTGATGGCCCAGGAGCCAGAGTTTGTTGACCCCTGAATTATAGGGTCGGCTTATGAACGGGTCATAAAAATTTTCCATTTTTACTTATCCATCTTGGGGGGGGGGGGGATCGGCTTATAAACAAACTGGCTTATGATCGAGTATATACGGCAGTTAAGGACATAGAGGTTAAACGATAATTGGGATAAAATGCAACATGGTTTTACAAAAGGTAGATAGTGCCAGACCAACCTGATTTCTTTCTTTGAGTGGATAACTGATTTATTAGACAAAGGAAATGCAGTAGAACTCATCAGTAAGACATTTGATAGAGTTGCACATGGGAAATTATTAAATTGGAAAAGATGGGGATTAATATGACAATTGAAAGGTGGATAAGGAACTGATGAAAGGGGCAGTACAGTGGGTCATAGTGAAAGGTGAATTGTCAGGCTGGAGGAAGGTTACTAGTGGAGTTCCTCAGGGATTGGTCTAGGGACCAACCTTATGTAACATTTTCATTCGTGATGTTGGCAGAAAAACTGGGAGTATATTAATAAAATTTTCAGATTATACAAAGTTGGGAGGTATTGCCAATACGGAGGAGGACTGGAATATCATATAAGAAGATCTGGATGTCCTTGAAAACTGGAGGAATAGAAATGGGATTAAATTTAATAGTGCAAAGTACAAGGTCATGAATTTAGGGACTAACAACAAGAATTTTTGCTATAAGCTGGGCACGTATCAGTTGGAAGCAACCCAGGAGGAGAAAGACCTGGGAGTATTGTTTGATCACGGGATGACTGAGCCACCAACATGATACAGCTGTGAAAAAAGGCTAATGCAATCATAGGATGCATCAGGTGAGGTATTTCCACTGAAGATAGTGAAGTGTTATTACCATTATACAAGCACTGGTGAGACCTCTTCTGGAATACTGTGTGCAATTCTGGCCTCCCATGTTTAAGAAAAATTAATTCAAACTGGAACATGTGCAGAGAAGGGGTCCTAGGATGATAAGAAGACTGGAAAACCTACCTTATGAGAGGAGACTCAAGGAGCTTGGCTTGTTTAGCCTAACCATGTGAAAGCTGAGGGGAGATATGATTGCTCTCTATAAAAACAGTAGAGGGATAAATGCCAGGGAGGGAGTTATTGAAGTTAAGAGCCAATGTTTACCAAGAACAAATGGATATAAACTGGCCACCAACAAGTTTAGGCTTGAAATTAGATTAGGGTGACCAGACAGAAAGTGTGAAAAATCAGGACAGAGGTGGGGGGTAATAGGAGCCTATATAAGAAAAAGACCCAGAAATCAGGACTGTCCCTATAAAATCAGGACATCTGGTCACCCTAAATTAGATGAATGTCTCTAACCACTAGAGGAGTGAAGTTCTGGAATTGCCTTCCAACGGGAGCAGTGGGGGCCAAAAACCTAACTTGTTTCAAGACTGAGCTTGATAATTTTTTGGAGGTGATGGTATAATGAGATTGTCTACTCTGGCATGTGGCCCATCTGTTACTGCTAGTAGCAAAAAAAAACAATCCACAATGGCTGGAGCTGGGGCACTAGGTGGGGAGGGTTCTGAGTTACTACAGAGAATTCTTTCCCAGGTATCTCGCTGTTGGGTCTTCCTGAAATGCTCAGGGTCCAACTGACCGCGATATTTGGGGTCAGGAAGGAATTTCCCTCCAGGTCAGATTGGCAGAGACCCTAGGGATTTTTCATCTTCCTCTGCAGCATGGGGCATGGATCACTTGCTGGTTTAAACTATAGTAAATGGTGGATTCTCTGTAATTTGAAGTCTTTAAATCATCATTTGAGGACTTCAGTAACTCAGCCAGAGGTTATGAGTCTATTACATGAGAGGGTGGGTGAGGTCCTGTGGTCTTGCATTGGGCAGGAGGTCAGACTAGGTGATCATGATGGTTCCTTCTGGCCTTAAAATCTGGAGATCTGGAGATTAGGCATTGGTACCCATAGAAGTGCGGAGCATTCATAACCCCAATTGAAGTTAATGGGAGTTGAAGGTTCTCAGCATCTCTAGAAATTGGGCACAAGATATCTCAAAAACTCAGGCATTCAAAATCAGAGGGCATGTTTGAAACTTTTCCCCCTAGTAACCAAAGTGTGATTAAATATGACTGCTACAAATCTCTGAAAATTGACTGAAAAATCAGACACTCAACAAAGCCTAGTTGTGGAATTCTATCAATGTGGCCTTACCTAGCAAAACAGCAAAATGTGAAAGGATTAAGGCTTAATGGGGAAAAGATGAATGTGCCAGCCTATATTTTTTGTTAAGATGGTAAAGCATCATGCTCATTCATAAAAATGTGAATAAACAACTTACTTAGTAACAGGGTTAAAGACTCACTGACATCTTTTGGAAAATGCTGCAGAAAATTTTATTTAGAAAATATCGTATGTCCTGTATATTCTTTATTTCTCTTTCTTCCTTTAGTAATAGTTCAGAGTTAATTAATAGTCCTTTCAGTCACAAGTTAATTTGCTGTTTCTGCTTATTCCCACTTGAAGTTTTTTGGCACATGCCCTTGGCTGAGGAGTGCACAGTGTAGGTCAGGAGGGGATTCAAAGGTTGCCTTTGCACTTCTCTGGTCCTGATTCTATTCTGTGCTAAACTGGTCCCTCATGCTTATGTTACGCCAGTTGCCAGTGTTCCTAAGGATCTAGTGCATCAGCCTGGGATCAGTGGGGTAATAAGAATACCCACTTTCCTCCAGACATACCCCTTGTCCCAGCAACACAGAAGGGTTGATGCAGGAGCTGCAACAATGGCTGTATGTCACTGTGGGATTACCTTGCACTGGAGTGATCCTACCACTTCCAGATATACTGACTTTAGAGCCACAATCCACTGACTGTGTAGTGCAAAGCTGCCATGCTACTCCCTAGGATCTGGACCATAAATTGTGCTTGTGAAAGCAAAATAATTTCTGCAGCAACCAGTTATGATACAGCACCTGCCTCCTTCTTCAGGACATGTCATTGTGTGAAGCAGTAGCTGAGGCCAGAAAGGAAATAACACTTTGCCAGCAATTTCTGTGAGCAGGGAGAGCACGCCTAGCAGTGAAAGAGTGATTGTAGGTGTGCATGCCCTCTGTCTTTGTTGGGGGCGCATCTTCTATTGCTCATCACAAGACCCAGGAGAGTACTGTTGAGTTCTGAGGATTTACGATGTACAGGAGAATGGGAGAGAAAATGTAGGGAGGGAAAAGAGGAGAGTGATGGAAGCAAAGTGTTTGCTTCTCTTTGACTTTGGGGAAGTCACTTAGCCTCTCTGTGCCTCAATTCCCCATCTGTAAAATGTGGATAATAGTACTTCCCCACCTCACAAATGTGGTGTGAAGATAAATATATTAAAATACTCAGATACTACGGTTCTGGGATGCCTGTGTACAGGAATGGTAATCAGATAACTAGAAGTCAGAGACTACAAAGGGTTTAATCCTGATTCCATTGAAATAATAGTGATCTATTTTAATATAACTAAAGTGGAAAAAGTTTATATCAAAATAAGGGGTCCAAACACAGACTTGTAGCAAAATAATGAGAGGTGTGAATTACAACCAATTTAGTTACTTTGATTCCTGTTTCTATGTAGATAATGGTCTAACATGCCCCTCACTTAGGTTGTTTTCCTATCTGGAAATATTTAAAGTTGTGCAAAATTAAGCACATATGATAGCATTTGCAGAATTAGGGCCTACATTCTTTTGAGAAAATGAAAACATATTTCTTTGCTCACTTTTCCCACAATATGTTTTTTGTGGAAATGGACTAAAAATGAAAAAAAGTTGCAAATGACAATATGTTTATTTAATGTGTAAATCCTGTGTCTGCTTCTCCATTGACTTGCATCTTGTGTGTACATTTAATTGTGTGCAAACTTAATACAAAATTGGGTATAAAACAACCATCCTGTTTGGTGGAATTTTACATCCACTTGGCACTCACTGAGTACAGGTGAGAGGATGACACAAAGTGCAAGGCAGCAGAGAATCTGTGTTTTTTAACAAGTGAACATTTTGTAATTATTTTGTAAGTACCATCAGCAGACACTGCTTCTTATAGATATCTATTTTTTTTAACAATTACAGTTAAAATCAATAAAATTGTTGCATGAAAAATTCAGAATGCTATGTGAAGAATGTATATATCTAAAATATAAATTCAATAAAACTCATCTTCCTCAGTATGCAAATATCATGCTTTCAGTTCTACACTGAAATAAGGCATCCTCAAATATAAAAGTTCAATGGATACTCAACTCAGATTAAAATAGAAAGAAAACAGAGTACATTCCAAGGAAAGGTAAATAATTAAGAGGTATGCTTAACTCATACTCTTGCCTGTTGGCAGTATTCTCCACCCCTATATTTGAAATAAACTTTGACATTGTTTAGAAGAAATGCACATCATAGAAACCTATACCTAGTAATTACTGTGCTCTCCTGCTTTAAATATACCAATGTACAGAAAACAACTTTTAGTAAGTGTTTTAAATTTTATTTTATTTGGAAAAAAAAATAACAAAGAGAAACAAAAGAGAACTTATGGAACCTGAGCCAAAACACTTTTGAACGAATACCATTGTCTTCAGTGGGATTTGGATCAAGCCCATAAAGACCCTTTTTTGTTAGCTTCCCAAGAATTCACTAAAGATATGCCCATTTTTTGGTTAGTATAGACATTTTTGCAGAATTTTTCCCATTAATCAGCTAAGACATTTTGAAAATTGTTTTCATAGATTCACTACACTCATGTATGCATTTTAGAAGAAATATGAGCATACCTTACAAACCTCTGAACTTTATACTGAGGGTGTCTTTTGTGATGGTGGTGATATAGCACTTACTACATGGCAATTTTATGCAACACCTATCTCCTCAAGAAACCTGCCTGTAGTTATAAGTGCAAAGTTTAGTCATTTTTAAAGAATTCAACTCTTTTACAGGTATTAAATAAAATAACTCAAAATATAATGGCTGCATTAAACCTTGTAATTATTGTAGTTTCCAATATAATTGAATTGAAGTTTGTTAAAGGAGTAATCGGGGGGGGGGGGGAGGTGTACAAAATTGAGATGCTTTTCTCTTTAAAGCAAAGACTTTTTATGTATTGTAAGACACATTTTTTTAAAAAAAGTAAAAGGGATAAAAAAACAGATGTGCCAGCTCTGACATTTCCTGTCTGATGACAACGATGAGATCCAGCCTGTTAAGGGCTTAAAATGAATGTCTTGTCTAATTTGTGCTCTTCATTTTTACTTCTTTCCTCCCAACTGTCTCATTTTACCCCACCTGTCACATATCACACTTTCATACCCCTACCTTACTTTTTCAGATTTCACAAGCCTTTCCTTTTATTTTTTTCCTATGTTTAATGTGATCCAGCTCTTTTCTCTTTAACTATTCACCTTATTTCATTGCCTTCTTCTTCCTTGTTTATTTCCTCATCTGTGTACTACTTCTCAATATATTTCTTGTATGAATTAATTTTATCATTTTTGAGCTGTTAAAGGAAAAAGTTGAGAACTTAAATAGTGAAGATCACAAATGGTCTTTTAAAAAAACAGCTAAAATATTTGTTTTATTTCCCTTCAAACAGTGAAGTAACTATTGAATTTATTTCACATTATTGACTCTGTGTTTAAACAAATGGAAAAAAAAACAAACCCTCAAACTGCGTGTAGTGTGTGCAGGTGCATACTTCCATAAATGCTATTTTTTTCTTTTTCTTTTTTTAATCCTCTGGTTATATAAAATCCTGTGTGACCAACAATGGAACTCTAACATGCAGTGGCATAAAAATACCCTCCAAAACTAGTGAACTGATATATTACACACGTTTCAGAGGATCATGCTTAACTTACAGGTCATCTAGCTCTTTTAAGTGTGTTCATACTTAAGGCCTAGTGAAAAGTTTGACCCTTCACATCAGGTTCTGTACATAACTTTAATTAAGAAAATGACACTCTTTGCTCATTTTTGGTTCATTGCATACTTCTTAAAAGAAATATTTGAGACCTGCATAAATTGGGCATGAGTGACTATATAACAGTATGTGTAGTCCACTTCAACTTGTTTAAATTTGAACCTGGATTTAGTGTCACAATATCCCATGCCTTTGAATCTGTGTTTAAAAAAGTCTAGCAGAGTAAAATACACACACTCAAATACCTGAAATATAGCTTATTAAATAATGATGTCAGTGTTTAATGTGAAAATTGGATGAATTGCTTGAAGAGATGACTAAACCACCTATTCTTATTAAATTCTTTTCATTAATTATAACTCTGACACTTGAATTGACTTTTGTTTCTTTTAACTTGTTGAGTGATTTCTTTCTGACATATTGAAAAACACTTTTGGCTTTACTTTTAAAGGGCCATTGGTTTTTCTTCTACTTTGCTAATCCTAAATTTTATTTTCCTGATTTTTCAAATATCATTCTACTTTTTTATTTAAAATTACTAAATATGTTCTGTAATGTTGCCTGTCACACATTAATGTCAATGACTCTAAGCTATGTTTAAGTTATCCACTGGCATCTAGTAATTATCCAGAACCATGAAATGCAAGGCAATATCCTCTGATGTGTAAATTTTCAATTCCGAATAGAATTCCTCAATTTCAAACACAATTTGAGACCGTCTTAATTTAACTTTACATAGCAAACATTTTAGAAGGCTCTTCTTGATTAAGGTCCTTTAAAAAATGAAACCTTCACAGCACAAAGTAGTTGGAACATATAGCAGAACTGAAAAGCTATGATGATGTCAGTGCAATGAGTGTCACAAAATACTGTTTGTGACTGACTTTAGCTGGTAGACCCTCATAATTTTTCACTGATTTCATTAAAACTGTTCTTTGTAGGTTCCTTATGAAATTTTTTAAACTGCATTGGAATTAAACATAATACATTGTTAATAGGAATTGAAGGGAAATGTATTTTCATTTCACAGAACTTGTCTAAATCATTTGTAAAGAGTACTAAGAAGTTTCATTTTTACAACATATTATAGAAGGATAAGAGTAATACTGTAAATGACTAAATGTAATGTGAAGTTTTTACTTCCTTCTACGTTTTATATTCTGTCCTCTGTTTTGAGCTATTGCCTCATATTAAATGTGCACACAAACAATGTATTGGTATCAGACACAAAGTATGTGAATTCTGATACCTTTTCATCAGTTGTACACTAAGAATTCTATTTTTTAAATGATATCCTGCTAGCTTTTTCACAATCCATTAATTCCTGGATCAACATCAGAAGGAATGTCAGAGCAGAGTGAAATTCTTGTAAGACACAGATGTCAGGATCAAAAGTCAGAGACATTCTCAGAACAGCAGGGAAGCGTGCTTGTTAGACCTTAATCGTAACAATTAGTATCTGCCATGTGACATTCTGCATACCCTGCCTGTATTTCTGTTAAGTTTCAGGCAAGCTGAAAAGACAAGTCTTTTCTAAGTTGGATGGAAAATTGTATGTCGTATTGGTCTGATTAGTTTCCCTTTTGCTAGTATTTTCAAAGTTTTGTTAAGCATCTGCCAAATTACCTTAAATGGTAAAATATTAATAGTCTTATAAAAGCTGTGTTTCCTTACCATTTTGGATGGGAAATCACTTTTCCTAAAGTATTAGAAGTACACAATACTTACTCAGAAACAGTCTGTCCCACACAATCAAATAATTTTTCTTTAATAGATATATTTAGATCTATATCTAAGGAAATAAATTCTATATTTGTAACTGGAAACATATTATGCATGTTGGAAGTGTATTTTTATTTGAAAGTTAAAGGTTAATGTTGTGCATGATCTTGGTAGAGAGAGATAGTAATCACATAACCTCAAAATCAATAGTAATGTTAATCAATGGGACAGATAATAGTGGATGCTGGAATGGGGTTATTGGTGCCCTTTCCACTGGCATATCATTGACTTGACATTCTAAGGTTAAGCAAGCTGCTTCCAGGATTGGACTCTTTTCCAGACCTGAGTTTTCCATTTGTCAGTGCAGTATGCTATAAAATTAGCATAATTTGTTTTTATTGCTTTTTTTACTTATTGCAGCGGCTGCTGGAAGCCAAGGGTAGTTTCTGTATCCATTTCTATAATTTTTCAAGGAAAGCCATCAGGACAGATTTATAGTCTGGTCCCTATGGGACCAAGAATACAACTAGGGTGAAACTGTGGCCCCGTTGTAGAGAGTAGGGGTTTTGCTGTTTAGTTCAAGGGGGTCAGAATTAATATTAATTCAAAGGAGACTAAAGCAATTTATATATATATATATATATATATATATATATATATATATATATATATATATATATATATATATATATATATATATATATATATTTGTTAATAATAGTGCCTGGAGGTCCAATTCAGGGATCAAGGCACATTGTGCTAGGCACTGTCTACACACAGAATGAAAAGATTATCTTGCCCCAAAGGGTTATGATCTAAGTACATTACAAGAAACAACAGGTGGATTCAACAAACACAAGGGGAGCACAAGGTAACAGTGAGATTATTATAATTAGTGTAATAAGCAGCGGTCACTGCACACCAGCTGCCTAGCCACTGCCAAGTGTTGTATAGGCATCATGGTAGAGGTAAGCTCTAACGAAGGTTTTGAAGGAGGACAGTCTAATGTCTTTAAATATTTTTACAGGAAACTCCTGGAATACATAAGTGGTGACATGGCAGAAAGTGCAAAAGTGTTTGGGTGAAATTAGATGGATGGGCAATAAAGGCTGGGATTGATTGATAGCTCAATACTGTATAAGGTGATAGGTAGGGCAAGGCTATATAGTGAAAACCCTTAAAACCATTCAAATGGTTTCTGCTTGATGTGGTGGAGAAGAAGGAACCAGTGGAAGAAAGTAATGAGGGGGAGAGGTGTCATCAGAGTGATGAACAAGCATTTTTGCTGCAGTGTTTTGAATTGATTTAATGGTGGCAAATTGTTTTTTGTCAAAGCCAGAAAGGTAGAGGTTGTATTAATCAAGATGTGAGATGATTAGAGCCCAGATGAGAGTTTTTGCTCTGTGGACAGAGAAAAGGTTGGATTTTAGCTCTATTGTGATGGAAGAAGTGTCAAGATTTAAATATAACCTGTGTGTATGGATTTAGTAAGAAGGCTGAGTTAAAGCTAAGGCCCAGGTTATGGGTCTGGGTAGCAGGGAGTATGGTGATGTTCTCATTGATGACTAAGAAAGGAGAAAGATTAACAATTTAGTTGAGGACATATTGAGTTTAAGCTGATAGCTGGATTCCACAAGGAGATGTT
This sequence comes from Emys orbicularis, assembly GCF_028017835.1. Lineage (NCBI taxonomy): Eukaryota > Metazoa > Chordata > Testudines > Emydidae > Emys > Emys orbicularis. The sequence continues at coordinate 94,092,990 of NC_088686.1, read as the reverse complement.
AGAAACATAGGCTGAGATTTTAATCTAAACAAAGGAGACAAGATTGGGAGTAGAGAGATGGTGGTCAAAGCTGTGCTTTTCTTCAAATAAGATTGCTCAGGTGCAGCACTGAAGCAAAGAGAATGGGGCATAGAACAGATGGTAGTACTTCTGCTGAAAGTCTGAGCCAGAATGAGGAAACTCCACTGAATGAAATAATTAACAAGTGATTAGAGAAGTAGAAGGAAAACCAGGAGAGGACAAATTCATGTAAACAGAGAGGACAAGATTTCAAACGATTGTGCATGATTGAAAGTGTTGATGGAGGATGAAAATGGAGTACTGGTCTTAAGATCTGGCCAAAAAGAAGTCATTAGAGATTTTAGTAAGAGCTTATTTCAATGCAGTATAAAGGGTGGAAATCAGATTGGAGTGGGTGTATGATGGACTAGGAAAGGAGCTTCAGACAATGGTTGTAGACAGTGTGTTCAATGAGTTTGGAATTGAAGGGAGATCAAGTGAGGTCAAATTGGTTTCTTTATAATGGAGGAAGGAATGAGAAGTTGGAGAGAAAGGTAAGGGAGGACAGGAGAGGAGAGCAGGAGTAAGGGAGATTAGTAAACTGAATGAGTTGGAGATGTTGGGGCAGTTGGAAGGATTATAGGAGGAGGGCAGATGAGAAACCTCGCTTTAGTGGCAGAGGAGGAGGAGGATAGGTGATAAGATGGTGGGGAAGGAAATGGTGGAAGAAAGTGGAAGAGGCCTTTTTAATATTTTCATTGAAAAAGTCAAGAAGATTCTGAGGAGAGAGAGGGAAGATTTAAGGAGAGACTTGAAGATCACAAAAAGGTAATTAGGATTGTGAGTTTGGGAGTCAATGAGAGTGGAGTAGCTGCAGGTGGAGAGAGCAAATTTGTAGTAGAGGAATTCTGCAAAGTCAAGCAACTTACACTAGAGGCACTCAGCAGCATGGGAGCAGGAGCGTAAGTGATCACATCTTCAAAGAAGGATTTGGCTGGGACACACACACATTGCAACAATGCAGAAATAGGACTCTGAACTTCAACAAACATCCATATGTTTGTGGAAGTTAGTTAAAAAAGAATTGGAGCATTCAAAATTGTGAAGTAGGTCATGGGCAAGCTGGGCTATCTAGGGAACAAGTTGAAATTCTGAGAAGTCATCTGTTTTGGAAAAATTAGCAGTTATTTGCAGGACTATTGTAAGCTCAACTACAACTGTCTCTGTGGCCTTCTTTTGTGTAGTACAACACTTGACCAAAGTGTCTTAGCAGGCTGAAACACAGGCCTGCAGGACTGAACACAAGGCCAATAATATGCATTTGGGATTCACTTTCCCATTTGTAAATATTCAAATTTAAAATTTCTTCTCTCACCAACTCTAGAAAAATCTTCCTGTAGGTCACTACCCAGAGGATTTATCTTCATCACCCCCAGAACAGTTAGACTTGATGGGGAAGGGTTGATTCCCCTCTTTCTCCAGTTGAAGAACTCCTGTGATATTTGCAAGGAAATCCAGTAAGCATTGCTCTTTCACTGCACTTGCCATCTGTGACTTTTAACTCAAAAATGCATGTAGGAGGCATGATGCATTATGTTTTCATTAGTAAAGCAATAGAATTAAACTTTATATATGCCAGTATGCTATTTAGCTTTTCTCCTTCAAAAAATTACTTTCTTCCTTAGGCATCTAGGAAATTAGTCTCCTTTCTTCCATGTCTGTACTTTGACCTGGTTAATGATATATTATAGATATTGAAAGAGCTTACAATTGAATAGGCACAAATAGTCACAATAATACTTTACACTTCTATGCCATTTATCATATAATGTTAATTTCAGTGAAGAAAATAGGTATTTAGGGCTTGTCTACACTACCGGCCGGATCGACGGGCAGCGATCGATCCAGTGGGGGTCGATTTATCGTGTCTAATATAGACGCCATAAATTGACCGCTGATAGCTCTAGCATACTCCACCTCAACGAGAAGCACAAGGGGAATTGACGGGAAAGCGTCTCCTGTCAACACACTGCAGTGAAGATACCACGATAAGTAGATCTAAGTACATCGACTTCAGCTACGTTATTCACATAGCTGAAGTTGTGTAACTTAGATCGATCCCCCCTGTAGTGTAGACCAGCCCTTAGAGAGGAAGACTTTAAAATCTCAAGCACTAAAAGGCACAAATAAAAATGAAGAATTAAAATGATACACATTTTTCTTTTCTTCTGTCCCTGCTATGCACACCTGATGCTAAAAACAACAGCTGTGAAGAAATAGCAACCTTGGATTATTTGACTGGGAACTCGGAACTGTACTGACTTATAGAGAAGACACTGTGTTAGCTTGTGGAGACTTGGAAATGAAAATGTAGCAGCTAGCCAGATGTTCCAAGTTTTCTAATTACATGTATGTTTTGCTGAATTCAAGAATTGGAATCTACAGTTGGTTGGTTTGGGTACAACCAAAGCTTGTTTGCTTTTGGCTAGTAAAATATTCTATGCCAGAATCCTAAAGGAAAACATTTTAATGTATTTTGTAGCTTCCTTTCAAAGAGTGCATCTGCAAACTACCTAGTTAGACGTGTGTATTTTTATTAGATTGATAGTGAGGTGTGTTTTTGAAGAATAAAGTGGATCTTTGTTCTATCAGACTTAAGAGTTCTAAAGAAAAGTGGCTTAGTGTGCTCAGCTTTTGGATGTCATCTCCTGTGAAACACCAACTGTATCTGTTTAATTGAGCTACAACTGGTGCTAGATGTGTGTGTGTAACTTTTTTTCTGCTTCCAGCTTTAGTTTTGACCAGGGGAGAGACAGAGGAGATAATAGCTGTCATACAGAACATAGCTGGCTTTTCTGTGCTCACTACTTAGTTCCTGGCTTCTACTGATTGATTGGTTGCGTGAATGGATGGATGGCTTCTCCTAGCTTATTGAATGCTCTCTTCATTCTTTTTATTTCACTGTTATCTCCTCTCCCCGCCCCCCGCCCTGGCCACCCCTGCATGTCCTCTCATCTGGCTTAATTCTCTCCTCCTTTCCCTGTCATCTGTTTCTGTCCTCTCATTCTTTGAGTCAATGCAGACATGTATTCCACTTAGGTGTGTGTGCACCCAGTGCACCGGAACTGGAGAATTTTACCTAGCAGTCCCCTCAAAGGGGCAGCACTGATGCCTCATGGCTCTAATGCCTCCCCTGACTATATGAATTAGGAGGAAGAGCAGTATTCAGCGACTGTCCAGCAAGTTCACCTCAACAATAGAAAGCTCTGTACCAGGTTGGTCTATTCAGCAAAGTGAAAGCATTTTCTGTGTGGTCATTAGCCCGCAGAGTCCAACCAACACTGGCTTCTATCCAGGACATTTTGGAGTACTTGCTGCACCTTCAATCATTGGGGCTGGTAATTACCTCGTTGAAAGTACATTTGGCAGCAATATAGGCATTTCATCCCCCAGTCAGGTAAAATCAGTCTTCTCCAATGCTATGGTGGCAAAATTCCTAAAAGGGCTCCTTCATCTGCATCCTGCAGTTCAAGAGCTGGCCCCTCTGTGGGATTTTAACATAGGCTGCAGCCTTAATGGGACCAACCTTCAAGCCCCTGGCAGCTTGTCAATTCCCGATTCTGTGTCAGAAAACCACCTTCCTCGTAGCCATAACATCTGCAACGAGAGTGTGAGTTGCAGGTTCTGATGGCACAATATACACAATTCTTATACACAATTCTCCAAGGATAAAATGACTTTATGACCACACCCAAAATTCTTGTCTAAAGTGGTTTCTCAGTTTCATTTGAACCAACGATGTATTTACCTGTGTTCTGTCCTAAGCCGCATTCCTCTCTAGGGAAGCAGCATCTCCATACAGTGGCTTCAGGCGATGCTTAGCCTTCTATCTGAACAGAGCCAAACCATTTTGTACTTCGCCTCATTTGTTCGTTTCATAAATGGATTGCATGAAGGATCAAGTTGTCTCTTCGCAGACTATCTTCAAGAAGATAACATCCTGCATTAGGACTGCATATGAAGTAATTTCAGCTTCACTCCTTCAGCAGGTGCAAGCTCTTTCTACAAGAGTGCAAGCAACATCAATAGTGTTTCTCAGTGACTTTTTCCATATTGGACATTTGCAGGGTTGCTACGTGGTTGTCAATTCATATGTTGATTAACCATGCCATAACCACATCTTCCAGGGTGGATACAAATCTTGGTAGAGCGGCCTTGCTGTCCTTGTTTAGTTAGACTTCAAGGCCCACCTCCTCAGGGATACTGCTTGTGAGTCACACAAGTGGAATATACATCTGCATCGACTCGAAGAAGAAAAAACGGTTATGTACTGTAACCCCCCCTTATCCCCTCTGCATCTGAGTCTCATCTCCATGCGTTCGGTGTGAAGGAACTAAGGAAGGGTTTATCTCCCATATATTACTCTGTTTCCCTGACCTGCATTGTGGGAGCATTATTCACCCTACTCTTATGCCATTCTGTTCAGTGACTCTGGCTGGCACTTCATATTGCCCAGGTAGTTTAGGATCCTGAACCATGAAACCTCACAAAGTGGGAGAGTGGCAAGATCAGCATTCCCAGACCATGGGCTAGCAGCATACATGTAACCTCCCACTAAAGCAGAATGGCAGCTAGGGACTAGACCAGTGAGTAACTCTAGGCTGTAATTGCTGCTGTATTTGGGAGTTCGTGAAAGAACGTTTGAACCTACATGCTGCTATGAGATTCCACCAGAATAAACTAAAACATACATTAGTTTTTGTGAGAGATGTAGTAAAGCTCAGAAAAACAAGTTAGATGAATAATATTTGTATTCTGGGCCTACCATAGACGCAAATGGTAACAAATTCAGTATCCTTTGTGAAGAAATTGATAAAATATATAGCTCAAATCATATGAAAAGAAGGAATTCTTTAGAAGATTACAAAAGAGAAACTTAAAAGGAACACCTGCTGTGGGCAAACTCCAAGAGTCTACCTCTCTTACGTGAGAGAAAGACATATGGATTACTAGGAAGTAAGGGTAAATCAATTGATAACATTTAAGCAAGGGAATTCTTGGAAAATATGAACTCATACAAATTAGCGGAGCTAGAAAATATACATTCTAGGTTATATAGGAAATTTGGGAATTTATTTACTGTACCACTGACAATTGGCACATTTCTTCAAGCATTTGTGTTTGCAGCTTACATCTCAAGAGTACTTATAAGAAGGCTACAGAAATTAAACAAAGGCCCAGTGGCGAAAAACTAGCCTTTGGAACTAGGTAAAATTGTGCATTTCCTGGACTATGCTCTGTCTTTTCTTTGTGATACTACATATAATATTATCAGGAAGACATGCCATACCATGATTGTGTCCACCTCAGCCAGATGGTCCTTTGGAAAGAACCACAGAATTGATGGATTCAGAATACTATTTTTTACTGCTTTAATAGAAATGCTAAGCAGCTTCCTGCCTTTCTGTATGCCATTGGATAAAATGTTTGATTTGGAAAGCTTGTTTGAGTTTCTAATGTCCAAAATGCTTTCATTTCCCATCTGAGTGTCTATCTCAGGTACTTGTATGGTCCCACTATCATAGAATATGAACTGACCATTGTACTTATTCTCACAACATACCTGTGAGTAAATAAGTATTATTGTCATCATCCCCATTTTGTAGATGAGAAACTGAAGCACAGAGAGATTACATGACTTGATAAAGGTCATGCAGGATGTCTGTAGTAGGGTAGGAATTGAACCTAGGTCTCCAGAGTCCTAGGTTCAATGTTAGGCCCTTAGCAACACAGCTATCCTTTTTCCTGCTAGGAAGCCATAGAAGCAGCTACCTGGGCCAAATACTGTAGCTCAGCTCTAGAGGCTTCAGCCAATGTACTTTTGAAAGGAGGTGTAATATGTAGCCAGTCCTGTGTAGTCAGATACCCAAGAAATCACTAAATGGAAACATTCAGCCGCCAGTATTGTGAAGGGGAAAAAGATAACACTGCACTGAAGTAAATCATGAGAATTCATAAAGAGTAGTGGACCATTACAACTAATGATCTGGATGATGGGATGGATTGCATCCTCAGCAAGTTCGCAGATGACACTAAGCTGGGGGGAGAGGTTGATACACTGGAGGGTAGGGATAGGGTCCAGAGTGGCCTAGACAGATTGGAGGATTGGGCTAAAAGAAATTTGATGAGGTTCAACAAGGACAAGTGCAGAGTCCTGCACTTAGGATGGAAGAATCCCATGTACTACTACAGGCTGGGGTCCGACTGGCTAAGTGGCAGTTCTGCAGAAAAGGACCTGGGGATTACAGTGGACGAGAAGCTGGATATGAGTTAACAGTGTATCCTTGTTGCCAAAAAGGCTAACGGCATATTGGGCTGCATTAGTAGGAGCATTGCCAGCAGATCGAGGAAAGTGATTATTCCCCTCTATTCGGCACTGGTGAGGCCACATCTGGAATATTGTGTCCAGTTTTGGGCCCCCAACTCTAATCTTCTATGATTCTATGACTTGTGGTAAAGACTTTTCCCGGTATGGGTATGTATGGAAGTTCTAGCTTTCATCCAGGATCCACATCCAGTAAGAGAAAAGCCTGTAAAGAGATTTCACTGGCCAAATTCACCTGGGAAAGCTATATTCCAGTGATACTTACGTTTAGGGATTCAGATGGTTGGAGTTGTTTAAATTGCTCCAGGGCTCCATACGAAGCCTACTAATACAGTGCATCCCTTCAGCAGTCTCTGTCAGCCCAAACTTCCTAGCAACACCTTTTGGAGGCACCTACTTACGTTTGTTGGATCCCCAGTCAGAAGGGAGCTGGCAGCTGTGGCCACAACCATTTTCTAGGCAGATTTTCTGTTTCTGATGCTCTTCACCAAGTCTGTGCTAGTTTCGGTGATTAATCTGGCCACTAACAAACTTCATAGGCCAAATTCATCACTGATGTACCTCCATTGACATGAGTGAGAGCTGTTAGTGTCCAGTATTTTTGAAGATCAGGTAGGGACCTAAATATGGACTTAGAGCCTAACTTTAGGTTCCTATTCTTGAGCAGAGTTAGCATCCTTTCACTTGGATGCTGCTTTACTACTTGCAACTACAAGATTATTTATTATTTATATATGGTCCAATAGACTGGAAGCTGCATTATAAACTTTAGTTGGTGTAGTGCTTACTCACAGTATCAGTACACTTGCTGTATATGATTTCTTATCTTATTCAGCGGAAAATTGATTGATTAAAAGATGCATAGTAGCAAGTGAATGTTTTTGCATTTGTACAACTATGTTCAGAGCATATTTTTGTATATGTTTAAATCAAGAGGGGTCAACATGGCTGTCAATCAGGACCTGAAAGTGAAACAAGGTACCTATCATAAGGCCAGTTCTTAATTGGAAATTTAAATTTAATTAGGAATAGAGAGAAAATAGGACATTCTTGGAAAAGGAAATGTAGGAGCCTTAAGCAAAGTGCACTGAACAAGAGAAAGTAACCTTTAAAAATCCCCAGTAAACATAAAAGTCTGTTTCTAAAGATTATATTGCAAACTGAGTTTTTAATGTTAGAATCTTTTACAAAATATTTATTGGATTAACTGTAGCCTAGAATGCTTTTGTTTTTTCCTCCATTTTCAGTTATTATTTGTGTTATAATAGCACCTAGATATCCCATGCAGGGATCAGGGACCATTGTACAAAGATCTGTTCAAACATGAAATAAAATCCCTGCCCCAAATATCTAATCTCTTGAGTCAGAGGTCATATAAAAATCACATCGGAGATTAAAATTTTAATCTAAGGGCAACCTATATTTTGGTTGTAACACGTCTGCATATGCTGAGATATTCTGGTCAAGTGGTTGAGGTGAAACTAAGTGTTCTGATGTGACAGAGTGGTTAATACTTATCCAAAACTATATTGGACTCAAATGAAAAGGCAAGTTGTTACAAGTGGTGTTGGAAGGTGATCAGACAGCAGGAGGGAGTGATTCGAGTTCTCTGAAGTGGGAAAGTGTCATAGATATTATCCCAAAGTGCACTGCTCAGCATGCGGTGATCATGTTAACTCTTCATTGTTACTTTTTGTCCTTATGTTTGCTCAAGTATGCTTAGCAGTAAAACACTGATACTTTTATACAAATCCAATATCAATCAAAGCTGTGTTGCACCCATTATACTTCACAATGAATATCTACAGACATTTTAAAAGGGTACTGGACTCAACCGAATGCAGAGCAAACCCCCTCATCCTCAAGAACAAGTGACCGAGAAAGAGAACAGGAGTTGATGCTTTAGTCAGGGGATTTAGTTTTTTTTCTTGAACAAGCCTAATGACTGGATGAACAACTGTGGCCTTGAGTAGCTAGAAGAATTTATTCAGCAAGGTTTAGGCAGAGGTAGAATAAACAAGCTAACTAGGCTCTGAGAATGGTGCATTGTAGCACATTTTGCCTATAACAATAGTAAGACAGTCCATGACAGGAGCCATACATCCCTGTCTTTTTCCTCACTACTCCCTTAATCTCTTCCTCACATAGTCAGCTTTATGCCACTCCTATAGTCCCTAGATGTGCACTATGAAAATCCTAACAAAGGTAAATATTTGTAAGATCCTCCCTCTTCTTGTGCACCAAGCACCCTCTGTCCTGCAAGACTTTCTTAAAATCCACTTCTTTCATGACATTTTTCTTACATTAATCTCTTCATAGATGATGGGTGAACTCCTGGCCCCAGTGAAGTCAATGGCAAAATTCCCATTAACTTTAGTGTGGCTAGGATTTCACCTGTTTCTGCACCATCCCAAGCCAGAACTGTTCTCCTTTATTTCATTTTTGTATGAGTTAGGTAGTATGCTATTTGTATGATGGACCATGTGCCTGATTCCTTGTCACCTGGCACTCATTTTATAATGGTAACTCCAGTAAACTCCTGGTTTACACTTGTGTAACTGAGATACAAAACAGAACACCTGTCTTTTCTATGTTTTGCTAGTGCTTTATACAGTCATGATTAGGGCCCTACCAAATTCACAGTCTTGAAAAATGAATCATGAACCATGAAATCTGGTCTCCCACTGTGAAATCTGGTTTTTTGTTTGCTTTTACCCTATACTATACAGATTTCATGAGGGAGACCAGCAGTGTTCCCTCTAATTTTTCCCACCCAGGTGTGGAATGAATTTCAGATTTAAATAGCTGAAATCATGAAATATACGATTTTAAAAATCCGATGACCATGAAATGACCAAAATGGAGCATGAATTTAGAAGGGTCTTAATCATGATTCAATATAATTGATAGCCATCTTATGCTCGGTCATGTCAGATCTTACTGGATAAGCAGAGTTGGCTAGGTCATTGTTTAGATGGAAGGCAATCAAGGAATACATATGAGTTGCATGAAGGCATCCTGAAGTGTGTCAGTGGGCAGTCATCTCTCAGAGTCTTTATTAAACCAGAGTCCCAATATATTGTTGGGATACCGTGCTGTTTGAGTATCCCACTTTTGAATGTCATGTAACATTGAAGTCCTGACTATTAAAGTAATTTAATTTCTCATGGCACTTTGCTCATGCACAGAGCTCTGTGCCAAACATAATGATTATGCTGCATCCTTACAAAGCTCACTGACAAGGCTGAGCCAGAGTTTTCCTGTTGCAGCCATGCACGAGAACTGAGAGTAGTGAGACTCTCTCTCCCGGTCTTTCACTGCTCCCTCTGCTGGAGCCCAGGCATCCTGGAGGAGAAGTAGGAAACAGTGCAACTGGAATACAGAGGGCCAAACAGGATGGTGGAGGTTGGGGGGAACAGGACCAGAGTATGAACAGGGACAACCTAGAGGGTCTGGAGCAGAGAGGGATAGAAATGGGGGAGACAGGGACAGATGGGGTAGGATGGGATGTTGGGGGAAGGTCATTCTAGGGGACAAGGTTAAAAGTGACTGTAATGACTTGAGGAATGAAACTCAAGATTTCTGAGTCTTGACATTCCTCTGCTGTCAGCATATATCTATGAAATCCACTGGCAAAGCGTGTGTCACATCCCCCTTTAAATCACATTAATAATAACAGATTTCTACTGCTACCAGTTATTCTGTTAGCTCAAGTGGTAGAGGTCTGTGCTATGGATCTAAATGTCTCAACCATGCTGGCGTGAATATGGAATTTATGTTTGTTTTTAAAAATACAAAAATATGTTAAAAGAATATTAAGATTGCAAAGTCAAGCAATCAAAAGTTAGGAAATGCAGATTTATGGTTGTCTGTGCAACCTTAATTTGATCCTCTCATGTGTATGATACAGTTTTTAATTACATGATCGCACATTTTTTCTATAGGACTGTCATGACCAGGGTGTGGGCAGTCTGACCTAGTGGTCAGAGCAGGAGTTGAGAGTTAGGCTGGGTCAGATACCAGGAAGTCAGAGTCCAAGACAGGCCAGAGGGTAAACCAGGAAGTAGGCAGGGTCAGGTTACCAGGAGATCAGCTTTGCAGAGGAAGCAGTCCTAAACAGGGAGATCCCAGTTGCATAAACAACTTCCTGTTCCTGTGCTGGGTTTATACAGAAGCTGTGAATCAATCAGGACCCCGCAGTGTGTTGCCAGTCAGATTCCAGTACTGGAGTCTTCTGTGGGATTTCATCTTCTATTCTGGCAGCTGTTAGTAGGTCACTGGGTGGCAGGTTGGCACCTAGTTTCTCATAAGAGCCCTGACCCCTGCTCATAAAGTGCACAGAATGAATCAGGGCTGGGTAATGAATAATGCTATTATAGGACTCTTGACTTATTTGTTGTAAAAATCAGAATGAGGCAGAAGACTATATGAAAGAAAAAAGTTGGTCTCATGGTTAATACAGTTGAATACCAATCTGGAAAATTGGATTCAATCCCGGCATCTGCCACAGAGTTCCTGTATGATACTAGGCAAATCACTTCAACTAAAATGTTCACATGTGGTTACTAATTGGGATACTGATTCTGTCGTCCTCATTTTCTGGGTGCCCAGCTTGAGAGATCTGGGGCCTGAGTTGCATAAGTGCTGAACACTGAAAACTGCAAATGGACTTATATGGTGCTATAAAAATAGTGCAAATAACAAATTCTCAGAACAATCAGGTTATAGGGATATCAAGTTGTACACCTAAAATTAGAATGTTTTTTTTTTAAAGTTAGCCTTCATCTTTCTTTGCCTCAGTTCCCCATCTGTAAATGGATCTAATAATACCACAGCATCTCACACGGCTATTGTGAACATACATTCATTAACCATTTGGATACTATTGCAATGACAGTCTTAAAAAAGCCCACAAGAATATTAATAATTTTTCATTCACTGTAGGGCTTAATTGGTGGGCAATAAATGAGGGAAAGGGGTTACACATTGAATGATGAGGATACAAAGAAGTACTGAATAGCTACCCATTTGGGCTCCAATCCTGCAAAAATATGCATGCTTAACTTTACTCGATGTGAATAGTCCCTTTGAAGTCAATTGGACTACTCATAGTGTGTAAAGTTTAGCATTCATATAAGCTGTTGCAGGATTGTGGCTTCCATGAGCACTGTCCATTCTGTACTCTAAATGAGGCAGCGGTTCTGTGGAAAGAATGGTGTGTGATCATATAATCAAAGATTGTATCATAATACATATCATATATTGTAATGTATCATAATACATCATAACTTTAATTTGGCCCCTTTGTGTATATAGGCGTCTGTAAATCTGGCATTTCCTAACTTTTGAGTGCTTGACTTTGCAACCTTAGTCTTTGTATTTAATATATTAAATTAGAATTAAATTCTTTTGGATGAAAGATGTGCTATAAATTCACTATTTTGTTTTAATTTGCAATAGTATGAAATGACACTTATCCTATCAAGATGGATCAATTTTGCCTGTAGAAATAGTATGTCTAATTATAAAATTCATCAACCTGGAGTTAAACTTGAGTGATTTTCATGTTACCAGTTTGGATCCTGGGAATAAGGAAGGAATCAGGCTATATATATTTAGTTAAATATATTTTACTAGAGCCGGGCCAAAGTCCTAACATTCAAATCAAAATACAGATTTACCCAAAGTTCTGCAGTATTCCGATTCTGTATGTGGCGTGGCCCCATTTCTATGTTTTACAGAGTAATCTGGAACAATTTTGGGAAATCTTAAACCTGTTCCCTCAAAGCACCCTAGATCTGCTACTGCTCAAAACCTAGCCATGCTGCTCACTGCAACTCTAATTTTATCACTGCTATAACTACTATTTCTCCAGTGAAATTAAAATTCATAAATACCAGTGTAGGTTGGAGGGCTGTTTTACTAGCCTGGGAAGGGAAGCAAACTCCACGCCCAAGTCCTTTTTAAGGCTGTTTCCTCAGGGTATTGTTTCTAACAACAGACACAGACAAAACAAAACAATTAATGCTGGTCATAATCCCCAGAGGTTTTCCCTGCCTAAACCAGCTAGGGGGAAAGAGGACTGCCCATCCCCCATCATCTCCCTGGATCCACCTTCCGCTTCCTTATTTATTCTGCCTAGTCATGTGATACTCAGGGATACCTTAACCCTTTCCAGGTTGTTGCTTTTACTTTGTTACTGCTAGCAAAAATAAAAATGATTCCCATAGTAACCATAACTCAGTTCCATTATGTCTATGCAGGGTATTGTACAGGCAGTTGAATTTAATATACATGTGCAGTATGGGTGGGTTACAGTTGCTGTAGAAACCATACCTTTGAATATCCTCAGTTGTATGCATTTAGAATATTATCTAAAGTCCCCTGAAGTCAATGGAAAGACTCCCATTGAGTTCAGAGATCTTTGGATCAAACTCCTGAATTAAAAATGTTGCATAAATGTAGTTCATTCATTAAGTTTCCATATTTTAATTTACAAAGACATAAAAGAAATATAGTACATATATTCATGAGATGCATTCATTTCAATGGGCAGTTTTGTTTTGAAAAAAAAACTTGGTTTTCTATTTTGTGTGATTCATCACACATGAAAATAAATCCATTATTTGTACTTGTTAACATTCTTACGTGTATGTGTTCTTACACACTTATTTGAAGGTCTAATCTGTGAATTAAATGCAGCTGTGCTCACATGTTTATATCTAGAAGACTGCATAAGGGACGGTGTTCATGCTATTATAGAGGACGATTTTCAGTTGTTCATAACGTCTTCATGTCAACCTCACTTTTTTCAAACTTAACAAAACACCTGTTGCTCAGTGAGGACTTATGTACCTGTTGAATTTGAAATTTTAAAATAAAGTTGGTTTTGAATTATACAACTGTGAATATTCCCACAATATCCTTCAGATGGGGAAATGTATTGAAATATGTAATTTAAATTAATACATATTATAGATTTTCTCCCTAGACTAAGGATTTTTCTGTCCTCATTATAATGTATGATGAAGTTGACATATTGTAGGCATGAAATACAGAAGTAGTGCATGAAATATTTTTAACTCTGTAGCTCTCATGCAGTAGTTCTGCCTTTGTGATTAAACACAGTATATCCAGTTTTTTTACCCTTCAGATAAAGTACAATACAGGTGTGTTGCATCTTATGCTGGGGTTACGTTCCGCAGTCAGCGCATAAAGCGAAAATCGCGTATAGTCAAAATGACCCTTGAAAATCCCTTAAATAACCCATAAAGTACAGTTTTGTGTATACAACCCTGTACAGGACTATGTATTCTATACAGCAATGTACAGTACAGTATATAATAAAGACTACATATGCAAAATATAATTTTACAGTATTTTTAATAACATAACACAGAGATGGAAGAATGAAAGAATAAAAAATGAAAACAGTACAGTACAGTACAGTACTGTAAACCTGAACAGTCACCAATCATCCTGGATATTCTTGCTAGTCTTGGACTGTACACTCTCCAATGATTAGTTTTCCTCTTCCCCTGACAACACTATCATTCAGTCGTCAGGGCTTGATGTCGAACCAGGAGACAATGGGCCAGGCTTGGGTGACGGAGAGTGAGTTGTAGACGAAGTGGTTGGCTCTGGTTCAGCTCAAGAAGTTGATTGTGTAGGCTCTGCTGCTGGTGGTTGTTTTTTCTTTAAAAACATGGTGATTGGCAACTGTTGCTGTTGTCTCTTGAGCTCCTCAAACATTGCTTGGTACGGTCTCAAATCATCCGTAATACTACGTGTGATTTTGAGGCTTCGTTCCATAGATGGATCATATTCAGAAATTAAATCATTCAAGTGTTTTGCTGCTTGGAACACTTCAGAAAATTTATGAAGATTCCAAGTTGCTGGTACTTCCTGTTCGTCATCATCTTCGTCTTCTGTAGACAATTTTATCAGTTCTTCTAACTCTTCGTCAGTAGATGTTTCTCTATGGCCCTCAATTAATTCCTCAATTTCTTCCTCGAGGATGTTGACGAAGCCATCACCACCCACTTGCCTGACCACCTGAACAATGAGTTTCACTTCTTTGTCAATGGTCGGGAAACCCTTAAAATCATTCACACAGTCTTCCCATAGGTTTCGCCAACACGCATTGACTGTTTCAGGCTTGATTGCATCCATTGCCTGTTTAATATAAGTGATGCAATCAGCAATGTTGAAGGACTTCCAACACTCCATCACATTAATATTGGGATCAGCATCCATAGCAGTAAGGATCCGTGAGAATGTAAGCCTCGTGTATGTGTCCTTGAAACAGTTAATGACACCTTGGTCGAGAGGTTGGAGGATGGAGGTGGTATTGGGGGGGGAGAAAGATGACTTCAACGTCGTTATGCGCAAACCAGAGTGCCGCAGGGTGGCCAGGAGCATTGTCTACGATCAGCAACACTTTAAAGTCAAGTCCTTTCTCTTCAAGGTATTGCTTGACCTCCAGAATGAAACACTTGTGGAACCAATCCAGAAATAATGCTGCTGTCACCCAAGCCTTTTTATTTCATTGCCAGAACACAGGCAGGAGAGTTTTGTTCTTGCCTTTTAGGTCACGGGGATTTGCAGCCCTGTAGAGCAAGCCTGGCTTTATTAAATGCCCAGCCGCATTGCCACAAAGCAACACAGTCACACGGTCTTTAGCTGCTTTGAAGCCAGGGGCTTGTCTTTCTGATTTCGAAACGTAAGTGCGGGTGGGCATTTTTTTCCAGAAGAGCCCAGTCTCGTCAGCATTAAAAATTTGTTCTGGAAGATAGCCCCTTTCCTCTATGATTTTCTTTAATTGTTCGGGGTAGGCTTTTGCTGCCTCCTCATTGGCAGATGCAGCTTCACCAGTAGTCTGCACGTTTTTGAGGTTGAAGCGGTTTCTAAAACTGTTAAGCCAACCTTGGCTGGCTTTGAATTCCTTCTTATCAGAAGGCTGTCCCTCTTCGGCGGGAGGTTTGAACAGCGCATAGATGCTAAGAGCTTTTTCTCGCAACATGTTGCCATCGATAGGCACACGTTTACGGTTCATGTCTTCCAGCCATAAGTTTAATGCCTTTTCAGTCTTCTCTAAAGTCTTAT